>NC_060904.1:13065810-13365810 GCF_014805685.1 Silurus meridionalis | reverse complement strand
CGTAGAAATACGGTATCACATTTATATTGAGTACATGCTTGTACAGTATACAGTTCTGTATTGTAGCCTATGGGTGGTTTCTCTACTTGTTTATTGGTTGAAGAGACCGGGAAAATAAGCAAAAACAAACAAGTTATGTGGGCAAAAGCAATTCCGCGATAAACCAGGGGCGTGAGATTCGAACCGCGGTAAAGCGGTAGGTTACTGTAATTCAGTGAAAGATTTTTTTTTCATAGTTATTCGCCCAACAGTTCAACAACAATCAGAGAACTCCCTCACAAGAGCAGAATATATTCATAATATATAATCAAACATATAATAAAATATAGTAAGTTAAGGATATATTTAAAAATCTATATAGAAATAATGGGTAAAGTGTGTGACAGTGATGGATATGCATTGTTTCTGTGTGTGTATGTGTGTGTGCACTACCTGTAGGAAGGTGTGAGCCCAGAGTCTTGACCGCACTTTGACCACTGCACTCTGTCCTTGGTCTAAACGGCCCACAGTGCACTCCAGCATCAGGCAATGAATATTAGAGCAATTCTGCACACACAGACACACACACACATGGGAGAAAGGAATCAGCTGAAAAAATATTGGTGTACCTGCTTTTAGAAACAAGTTTGTGTGTGTCATATTCATGACTTTGCCGGGTCTTTTTCAGATGCAGGTTGCATTAACAGTTTTGTGTATAAGGGCCTATTACTGTACACCTCAAAACTGATGGAACTATAATGAATGGACATTAGATGCCATCCAGATACGGACGGGTTCCCTTTTGAGTCTGGTTCCTCTCAGGGGTTTCTTCCTCATGCGGTCTCAGGGAATTTTACCTTGCCATATTCGCCACTGGTTCGCGCATCAGGGAAAAACTTTACGAACTAAACGTATACATTTTTTAATACAGCATTTTAACCTCTTTATCTCTGTAAAGCTGCTTTGAGACAATGTCCATTGTTAGAAGCGCTATAGAAATTTTTGTTTTTTAAGTTTTAAGTTTTGTGTTTTACAGCTGAAGTGACCCTCAGAGTACAGCATGTTGACGTGCCAAACTGGACATCCAGGTGCCTGTGGTGCACTAGAGGGCAGCGTTACATGAATATCCCGAATGTACAGAACATGAAAACCAGAAGGATGTTTCTAAAAGAGAGATGTGTGTGTCTGTGTACAGAAGAAACAATTTACTAGAATTGTCCCATTTGTTCTATATAATTCCTTCTTATTTATGTGGCTGCATGAGAGAATGTGTTCAAACACAATTTTCTATTTCACAGCTGATTTTTTTAGACATAAAACTGAGAATTCTGTTCCAACATCCAATTTTTTTTTTCTTTTGCTCGCAACATAAGGACATTACACTTATTCAGTACATTTTTCATAAGATTTACTGTTTTGACCACACGATTTATGGGTATTATTTCCGAGACTAAAATTGCTCTAATGAATATTTTTTTGAATGGGAGTAAAGATCACTGTATCCTACAACATATAATGTGATGATTAATGGCAAAAAAAACGCTGACAAAGTCCAAAAACCACTGTAGTTTCCAAAATGATTGTAAAAAAAAACATCCGGCACAGTGACAAATACTCTGTGTTACAGTTACTCAATGTTATGGAGATATTTAAACCAAACATGGTCTGTTGAATTGTGGCAGCAGACACAACCGTCTCCTTGATGTCTCATGGAAAGAAAAAAAAAAATGAAAAAGCTTCCTGCATTTTTAGTCCAATAAAGTACACTTTGAAGAATCAGCATTCATGTTGTCCTCATTAAGTCGAGCCACAAAAAGCCTCTTCTTTGCCTTTTAAAGTTTTATTGAGGATGATAACTGCCACTATTATACTTATGCCTTGTTTCGAAGACATTCATTAAATTATTCACAAAAATATTATCTGTTATAAAATTTGCAAGCAAATGTTTGTGGACATCTGACCATAAGTATAGTATTTGCTTTTTGAACATTGTATCCCGTATTTAGTCCCCATCTGCTGTTATAATAACCTGCATTCTGCTGGGAAGATGTTTAATAGATTTTGGAGTGTGCTAGTGGAGATTTGTGCTTACAAAAGTCAGGTACTGATGTAGGTGGAGGAGGCCTGGGGTGCAGTCAGTTCCAATTCATCCCAAAGATATTCAATAGAGTTGAGGTCAGAGCTCTATAGTAGGAGTCCACCGCTCCGAACCATGTGAAGTATATCTTCATGGTCTCAGAGTTCAAGTGAATTCAATTTTACCACACATTTGGATGCACACAGTTTTGCAGGATGGTTTTGGATGTGGTATCAGTTTAGGAAAGAACCACATATGTCTGGAAAAATCCAGGAGTCCCAATACATTTGTCCATATAGTATTTGTATGTGCACAAAAAAGAAACGCATCCAAAGACGTCCAATACAGTTGAATGCCTCCAGATTTTTGGTAACAGTCTGGGGAAGAACCTCAAAGGTCTGGAAATGGTGTCCCAATGCATTTGTTTATATAGTAGATAATAAACACGACTGGACAGTGTAGAACACATGCAGGTTTCCAAGTCATGCTTAAAATGTAAATGGCCAAACACTGATTTATTGTCTTTTTCTTGTCTTATGTTTTCCAGAATTTTTCCCCCAACTGGTTCTCCAAGACTTCCACACAATTTCCACGCACACCTCAGAGCCCTCATCTTCTTCCAAGAATTCACCGTTTCGTGTTTTTTTAAAGCTATAAAAACACTTTTGTATGATTTAAGATGTGTAACACTTCTGGGTGCAAAATAAATCACATCATAAATAAAATAAATTAAAAAAAGATCTATAAATCGGAGTCGTCACGTGTGTGGAAAAATGTGTGTACCAGTGTTTTGCTGCTGTAGCTCTGTGTGGTAGTAACAGATCTCCTGCGACGAGTCGGCACGCTGCTGTTGCGCAGAAAACCAAGCAGCTCTGGTGTATCTTGCAAAGTGGACGTCTGAGAAAGAGAGAAACAAAAACTCAAGAAACCATGAAGGATGGCCCAACAGTTTCATTATTACAGTGAAGCAGCACATAGTCTACATATGCAGACACACATACACTCATTTTACCCTCTCCCCCTTCCCCTCTCTCTCCTGCTTTACTCATACTAATTGATATTTACTTATGCTTATTCAAATAAATGTAAATCACACAACTCTATTACAGTGTGGGCAGAATTTGAGATCTGTATATAAAATATTGGTATCTTTAATTCGACAATTCTTCCAACAGACCATGGTACTAGTGGGATAACCTATGTTACCTATTTAGGTGCGCATTATATGAGTTTAATGCACTTTGAGTGGCTTATCAATTACCTACAGAGCTTTAATTTTGCATAAACGTGACTCTAAATATTGGCATTAGTTTCAAATGTTTTGAAGCCAATAATCAGAATTAGTTAGACATTAGACATATTTTTTTTTGTTTTATACCATTGAGAGTTTCTGTAAAAAGAAATTATAGTACAAATCTCCTTTCATGAACATGTCTTCCTGTCTTCACTTTCCATCAACATAATTTAGATTTGGACATTTATAGAGACACCATTTATAACGAGTATCGGTATCAGCACGACACATTAATACATGGCCTTAAGACATGGGGAATGCCATCTGGGTAACACTCATTTGTGAGTGTGTGTGTGTGTGTGTGTGTGTGTGTGTGTGTGTGAACTCAGATCAAAGTCCTTAAACGGCTTGTCATTCTCAGAAGTCCTCAGTAAAGTTGCAGCTGTAAAGTCAAGACATACTGTGGGGACTTTAAAGCCCCCCAGCACATCACTAACCCACAAACCATTACAGAGACCTGAGATGTGTATAATACTTTATAGTCAAACCACAATACAGAGAGGTTTACACACGTACCATATGCACACAAACAGATCTAAAAAAACAGGAATTTGTGGTACCTGCTTTTTGTTTATATAAGAAAAGTATGTGTGTGTGTGGTAGTACAGCCTTAATTAGATGCATTAATAATGATATCAACCAAAGTTCCCCACAAGGATAGTATCGTGTGTGTGTGAGAGAGTTAATGACAGTAAAGGACAAATTAAGGCAAAAAACCTCCGAACTTAATTATAAGATAAAAAAAGGTTCGGCCAGCTGAAGGAAACTCCAGACTGAAGTGCCAGCTGGACTTCCTTATTGTCCCTAGAGGTTGGGGCAGGCTGTCTGACCTTGACAGGCCCAGAACCAAAACCTTCCCTTTTTTTCTCTGCAAACGACACTAATAGTCACATAGTGACACTGTATATATCCTAGCCATTTATTATGTTCAAATCAAAATAAATCAAAAGAACAATCAAGTTTGAAGTGTGAACACAAACACGCCTGCATTCTGAAAGATCTCCAAGCATGAACTGGGATTTATTTTTTTAGAATTAAAATGTCACTCATTATTAGTTATAATTAACTCAACCTTCCATGAGTGACTCGAAATAGCTATTAGATAAATAATAACCATAAGGAGAACAAACACCGCCTGCTTATATATGTTCAGATATAGAGGCATATCTATTACAGTGGTACCTCGACATACGAGTTTAATTCGTAACCTTGCTCGTATGTCAAATTGCTCGTATTTTAAAGCAAATTTCCTCATTGAAATTAATTGAAATGCCATTAATCCGTTCCAGTCCCCAAAATGCCACCCCAGTGGTTTTTGTTACGTGTTTTTAAATAAGAAAAATTTATTTATAAATGACAAATATTGTATAAAAACATAATAAAAGAGAATGTAAAGATATAATAAGGTTTTATTCAGTGTATTTTCCTTGGAGTTGAGCCGATGGTGTGTGTGTGTGTGTGTGTGTGTGTGTGTGTGTGTGTATGTGCGTGGAGGGGGCGGTATAGGCAATAAGTGGAGGCGGAGGGAAAACTCGTTTTTTTACTATCACTCCTGCACACTACGTATCCCTAAACTTTTAACATTTTTACTTTTTCTTCTTTGCTTATCTTATTTTCGTCACAATCTTCGCTTTCTGGCTTCGATTAGCCTTTTAGCAGCGCCGTCTCGAGCTCGTATCTCAAGTTTTTGCTCGCGTATCAAAGCAAAAAATCGACCGAGTGACCGCTCGTATCTCAAAAAACTCGTATGTTAGGGCACTCGTATGTCGAGGTACCACTGTACTTCTATAATGTATAGATATCTATTATCTATAATGGATTTAAAGTCCCTACAAAATGCAAACATATTTCATTTACACAATATCGCTGTGCAATTTCCGAATTCATGACTGTTTTGGATATATATTCGTATTTACATATACAAAGACTAAATCAGTTTTTGTGTATGAACTCATTCATTTTCCTAGAGATTACCTAACTATTGGTTTCATGTCTCTCGTGTTCACGTTCATTGTTTTGCCTAATTCATGCTGTTCGCTAATCGTCTAACCACGTTTTCTAGTTTGCCTATTAAATTAATAAAGACCGTTAATAAAGATCGTACTTGGCACTTCAACTATTGTGCATTACATGACACTAGGTGTATGGAAATTGGGGTCAGCTCTATAATGGAGATATACTGGGTATTTGAAAATGACACTATTGGTATAAACACATTGGTTTAATGCTGTACTAGAAATCAAAAATATATGAGATTATAGTTTGCTTTATTAGATGATAGCCATAATATTTTTAATCATGTTTGGAAAAAATGTTTTGCTCATTTCAGAAATTGTCATATTCCATTGGCAGATCATTTACTGTAACTATAAATTTGTATAAATTATATATTTATGAATACATTTGTTTATTGTGACCATTTAAGTTGGCAAGTTGACCATGAATGGCAAGAATGGAAGCTATATGCTTAATTAAACCAAAGTTCCAGTCATTAGTGTTATAATTAGCAAAAATAACTGGATCAAGGGCTATTATATAAGCTCTTGAATAAAATAACCAAGATTTGCAATGATTTATATAAAGATAAAGTCTACACATGCCTTGAGTGGTTGTTTAAATGTCAAGTCTTTTTTGCATTTGCTTTGTGCTTGTCCTTATGTATAGATAATATTGTAATTTCAGTGCTAATTCTATAATTCTATAACGTAAGTGTGAATTTACCTCAAGTTCCAGCGGGTTAAGCGAGCCGTTTATGTGACACTGAATCGGTCCGTCAGTGATGATCTCCATGGCATAGAGCAAATGCTCCTCTCGATGACGACTGGGCCATCCCACCTTCATAATTGTGCCACTTATAGCACTCGGACCTTTATTATAAAGCTGAGTGTGTGTGTGTGTTGAGAGACAAACAAGAGTAAAAGAAATAAAATATAGTATTAGTTCATTATTAAGCTCAGTTAATTAAAAAGCGATCATATAAATAATACTTAATTGTATTCATTATTAGACTATTCTTTTGAATCACAATGTTTTTTTTATCGGATCTGACGACTCCAGAGATTCTGCATTAGAAACCAGTTGAAAATCCAACACTGGAGTTTGTTATTAAACCAAATGGCGCTTGGTTAATCCATAATGAGCTTGCATTAACATGAGGCTGGCCACACAGAGCGTCTGGCTAACATTACAGCTAATTACAGCAATTATTAGCTACAGGACTGAATGAACTTGCATGAAGCAAAACCGAGTCAACTCGATTTTTCTTGACAAACAAACAAACAAAGCAATGATCCAGGACATGCCTGTGTATTTTTTCTATGTTGAGTTCCTCAATGTATTCCTACAGTGCAGGATATTATATTGAGCTTGTCTTAATCAAATATTGGTCGATTCTGGTTCACAATGAAGTGGGATGTCGTAATGAAGATTGCATTTGTCGTGAAACCTGAACACCACCGTCTCTGTGTGTTCTCTTTATTGCTGGCTGCTTACAGGCAGTAGAATTACATTGATTCTGGATATCAATAATGCCTTGGCCTCTGTGTATGTGTGTTTTGTTTAAGCAGGTACTACTCATTTAGAAGAATTAGATCAGAACGAAGCTTGCAAATGTGTTTACTGTTGATTTTTTTTTTCTTTCAGTCTAACAAAGCAGCTCTGATGCTCTTCCTCTATTCTGAGAAGCAAATTGTTCCCACATGTGATGCACTTCCTCCTCAACTACTGCTCCAAACTGTGTGTGTATATATATGTATGTATATGTATACTGTACCTCGTAGATATGCTGGATCTGAGGCCCGATATCGTCCTCTCTGACTGGATTCTCTTTAGGCTCCCAGTGAGGAAAAGGAAGAACTACTTGAGCTGGGAGAGAGACACTAAGAACAATGAGAAAGAGATAAAGAGAGAGAGAGAGAGAGAGAGAGAGAGAGAGAGAGAGAGAGAGAGAGAGAGAGAGAGAGAGATAGGCATTATTATTTAAAATATATTTGCACATATTTATTTATTGTATAAATGTTTAACATGTAGTTGTGTTTGTGTTTTAAGGTATAATGATGGTAAATATTAGTAGGTCTGTGATTCATTGATTCATCTTCATTTTCAATTACTGCTTTATGATGCGTAGGTGGAGCCACAATCCATTCCAATCATTTTCACACCATATACATGTTTTGTATATCATACATTGATGTATATTTTCAAATCATGGAATCTATCTATCTATCTATCTATCTATCTATCTATCTATCTATCTATCTATCTATCTATCTATCTATCTATCTATCTATCTATCTATCTATCTATCTATCTATCCATCCATCCATCCATCCATCCATCCATCCATCCATCCATCCATGCATCCATGTTTTTATTTATTTGATTTTTTTTGCACTGCTGATCCACTATGCATTTTTGGACCATCTATAACTTCTTTATCACCGCACTACTGTATATTCTACCCATATGTATCATTCATACTTGTACATAACTGTATCATGTCATTTGAGCATGTTATCTCCTGACATCTATCCACAATCTTTGCACAGAATATTGTATATTACTTTGTATACATACTGTATATTATTACCTACTGCACCTTCTGTACATTATTCACTCTCACCCGTGTACATATGGAACCCATATCCCTATTAACATTGTTATTTATTGTAAATAGGCCATTTATGCACTTCTGCTTAGATGCTAACTGCATTGCATTGGCTCTGTACATGTATCTTGCACAATGACAATAAAGTTGAATCTAATCTAATAATAATAATAATAATGATTATAATTTTTATTATTAATGAAGTGTAAAAAATGTGTGTTCTTACCCTCTGATGTCCACCTGTGCTCGTGCGATGATATTGAGATTTAAATTCACAGAATTACTCTTCGGATTATCTTTATTAGTGCTGAAAGACACAAACACAAATGCATATGCAAACACAAAAAAAGGTTAATATCATGCCTGTATAACAGAGATGATGCAGTTTTTATAATGGAAAGTACTATCTACTGAATGGCTGACTGTGTACAACTGGGTTCACTTCATGTTGAAATAAATCAAACTCTAGCCTTTTCAACTTCTATTCTGTCTTACTGACAACAAGCTCATTCAAGTTGTTCGCTAAGTCATATTTTAATGGAAACTATAATTGTTATTACAATAGTATATCATTATGGATTATTACTTAATGGGGCTGATAGGGAATGTTGGATATGTATGCGTATAGATGCTGAAATTGTACCCAGATAATTAAAAGTTCCTGACTAGTTGTTGAAAACTCGTAATTATCGTAATTCCAACATGATGTGGAAGACAGCAGGTCTCTAAAAGGGAAACATTCCATGATAAGTGTATGGTTGTCCTTTGGGGAGTAATAAGAGTTTTTTGTGTGTGCATGTGTGCATGCTGTTCGAACTATAACAGCGTTTTCAGCGAAGGCAGCATTTCTGCCAAAGTTCTTTGTGTCAACTGTCTCGCCAATCATTCCACCGAGAATTGCAAAAACTCTTGCTAACCACACACTTCCACCCGTCAGCACAAACATTATTATCTTCCGAAAAAGAATGCGCGCACACACATTTGTTAAAGTCTGGAGCTAGTTGTTTACATAAATGTCAATCTTAAAGGAAGTTCCAGAGCTTCAGTAGTGATCTGGCTCACTCTCGGTGGATAAACCAGACCAGCACCACACACACACACACACACACACACACACACACACACACACACACACACACACACACACACACACACACACACTTGTGGCACACACTCTTCCAGTGTCATAACACTGCTGTGAGGAATAAAGCACAGACGCACAAACCATTCTATTACAGGACACCAGAGACTGACAGGGTGTAACAGTGTGCATCTCAAGAGACCGTAGAGAAACACAATGCAGTGCTGATCGAATAACTGGCGAGTAATCTGCTCCGACTGATGAGTAATCTACCCACAGATCCACAAATAACATACACAAACACACACATACACTTGGGATCTTTCAAAGGAAAACAGTTGTTTGTGCCATATGGGCTGCTTTAGGTATTTCAGAAACTGCTTAAGTGAGGATTTCAAGTACATCAGGCTGTAGAGTTCACGCAAAAGGCTAGAGTAACACACTACAACCATAGTGAGTGGAAAAGCATCTCATAAGGCACAAATATCAAATGTTGAGGCAGATGGGCTATAACAGTAAATAAAAGACCACTTCAGGATCCATTCCTGTCAGCTAAAAAAAGGAATCTGGGTCGACAGGCCACACAGCAACAAAGACAAACAGCAAGACCTTCACACTATCATTTGCAGACTGTAAGTTCAAATTCAAACAATACCACAGCCATCATAACTAAAGCTGTTCCTCTATTTCTCTATCCAGAGTCCTACAAGCTCATGCATACAAAAAGTGGCAGTTATTGCTCTCCTGCAAGCATGTCAAAGCGCCACCATGAAAACTTTCAATAAAACAACCAATGAAATTGATTATCTGATAGCAGCGTTTTACCACGTGTCTGTGTTTAACCTCCAGTGTTGAGTACACTCACATTTATACCTGGTCTTTCAATACATTTTACAGAGAGATGAGCAAAAGCATCCTACTGTAAGCAGCTGCATCACTGTCTCAGATTTCAAGATCCTGCAGTGGACAATAAGGACAGATTTGGGGATTTTTCTTCTTATCATGGGCATTTACATCACACATCACATTGGCATCACATTGGCAAAGTCACCCCACATATCCCTCAAACACACCATGCCATCATGCTATCTGGATGGAGACACCGGGACCTCACGACCAGTTTGTGTAACAGTGTTTATTCTGACAATAGAATCGGGAACGTTTATGATTGATTTTATCCAGCTGTCTATCCAAACATCTAGATAAAGATGTGTCTATCCAGATAAGGATGGGTTTCATTTTGGGCCTGGTTCCTCTCGAAGCTTTCTCAAGGATAAACCTATAGGCACTAATCTTATAGACATATTAACATATACATTTACATTTTATAACTCTGTAAAACTGCCTTCTCAGGGAGTTTTTCCTTGCTACGGTCACCACTAACTCTCAGCTAATAGCAATTCTCTAGCAATCACTGGGTATAACGCAGGGTTTCTCATTTACCTTATAAATATTGGTATATTCCTCTGAAATGGCACTATGGAGTATTCACAATGGAGTATAACGGAGTAATCGATATATAATATAATATATATAATTATATCAATACGTAGACCGTTTCCAAACTTTTCTCCACAGTGGGAAATGTAAGCATTGAGTCACAGCTTGTGAATACTGAAGTATCTAAAGGAAAAAGAAGCAGGTGGAAGTTTTATCAGTAAGAAAGAAACATGGTTCAATTAAATGTCTCTCTGTCCCGCATTTGTTTCTTCTCAAATGATAACGGCATTGAGTTTTTTGGACAGTGACACGTACTTAACATAAAACACCTGGCACGCTTGCGCGGCTCGCACGCACACACACACACACATACATACATACATACATGCACGCACACACACACAATGGTAGATTGGCTTTAAAGAATTATAGCAAACCATAAGGGATATTTCCTTTCCTGTCTTCCCTTAGATTAGCAGTGTGCCAGCTTCGAACAACATTCCCTAATAAAACACTTCTGCAATGTGTGTGCACGTGTGTGTGTGTGTGTGTGTGTGTGTGTGTGTGTGTGTGTGTGTGTGTGTGTACCAGAAACTACACAGGATCGAGTGTTATTATAACACATGCTCTCAAATGCCCCCCTAAAGAGTAGACAAGGACAAGCAAAAAAACGAATGTTTGGACATCTGTGAATGTACGTGCGTGCGTGTGTGTGTGTGTGTGTGTGTGTGTGCATGATTTTGTGTCTCAAGTCTTTCCTGTTGCTGGAAGAAATTTTGAGAAACCTGAATATGGTAATGGATTGCAATCCTAATAACTTTTTCTATTTAACAGTAAAACTATTTTATATTAATAACAATTAAAAAAAAAAAGAATAATAATTTATATAAGACATATAACATATAGAACGTAGAATTTTCTTTGGCTAAATGTCACCTGATGTAGCAAAAGATCTCTGAACAAAGGTCTCAAATTGAATTGAAGTTCACATTTAATGCATTAAATATGTAAGAAAAAGTAACTTTTTTCATACAGTTGAATCAAAATAAATCTCAAAATAAATATTCAAGATTTGACTTTCAAACCGTGTACAAGTAAGGCTTTAAAAATGATTCCTGCTTAAACACGAACAAAGAAGACGGAATGTTATAATTGATTTTAGAAAATCACTACAACACAAATGCACACAAAAGAAAGACTAAATCTTACACGATTTACACCATTACTTGTGACAATCTTTGCTTTCCCAAATCCTTAGTCCTTAATCCAAGCAGAATGGTATTATGTGTATGTTAAAAATATCTCTGGATGTACAGAGAAAAAACTATCCATATTTAGAAAAAAATACGTGTGACCTGCTGTTTTTTTTTTTTTTATATATACACATACACACATTTACCCCTACCAGTCACCTACCAGTCAACTGACTCCCATCATTCATTGACATTTTTAAGGCCTCGTTGTTTGTAAAAACATATTTTGTTTTGTCTGGACCCGCCAGATGTCCTGATGATCTCAGCTTGTCCTCAAACATCTAAAATCCAGCCTACACACTCATAGTTTCCTGTGTAAATCATCTGCATCTTGTCAAAAAGACTCCTTTTAGAGTTAAATAAAGCTGTAATTAAAACTGACATGCCAGGACTTGATTATAAAATGGCCAGCCAGCACACACATCACAGTGTGTCCTGACCCTGGACACACGCACCCACAACGGATCTGCACTGTCTGTAGCGCTGAAAGTTAGAGGACACACGTGCTGACACATCTGTGCGCACACACACAGACACACACACCCACACACACACAGCAGATTATTAAAGCTTGTGTAAGGAATGTGTTGCTGATAGAGCTTTTTGACCATGTGTGTGTGTGTGTGTGTGTGTGTGTGTGTGTGTGTGTGTGTGTGTGTGTGTGTGTGTCTGCGTCTTACAATATTTAAGCTATAGACTTGGATTCACAATGCAGGAAGTGAGTAAATGAGCAGAGGGTCAGATTTAGTGAAAGGCAGGGATGGAGAGAGAGTGAAAGTAGGATGGAATGCTGGCTAATGAGCGATAACAAAAAGCAAGGGAATTAAATAAACAATGAAGGATGGGATGACAGGAGCACTGAAGAGATGGATAGAAGTATAAGATAGAAGAAGAAATAGAAGCAGAGGAGGGAAAGAATGACATCTGCAGAGCAAAGGATAATAAAATAGTAAGGACGGAGGAAGATAGAAAGCTCAGTGGATGAAGTAATAGAAGGAGAGGAAGTGAGAAGGATAGAGGGATGGATAAAGGGAAGCACAGGAAGGATGGAAAAAATACAGAGCAGTATAGAGTGACAGAGAACAGAGAATGAAGGGAGAGGTTAAGACTCAGGGGGGTGTTTTAAGAGACAGAAAGAAAGAATTGAAAAAGCAGAAGACAGAGAAAGAAGAGGAGACCCTGTAGGCAGGAAGAGACAGAGTGAAGGAGAAATAACAATGTGATGTACAACAGGAGAGATGGATAGAAAAAGGGCTAGGTGATTAATAGAAAGAACAGAAGGGAGTTTCGAACTCTTAATTCTGTTTGGTCACATTTTTGGCAGCACTTCCTGTTGTGACATTTGTAGTAATGTGTTTGTTCTACTATGCCATAGTTCCTATAGTTAGGACAAAACCTGATAAGAGATTTGAATCTGCTTTTTGAACTTAACATTCCACATCTAGTCCCCATTTGCTGTTTCACTAGATTTTGGAGTGTGTTTGTGGAGATTTGTGCTCATTCAGCTACAAAGATAAAGTCAGATAATGATGTAGGGTGAGGAGGCTTGGGGTGCAGGCAGTGTTCCAGTTTAACATGTTTTATAGAGTTGAGGTCAGAGCTCTATCAAGATCTTTTACTCTAACCCACGTAAAGCATATCTTCATGGAGCTTGCTTTGAGCTCAGGATCATTGCCGTGCTGAAACAGGCTTGGGTCTCCTAGTCCCCTAAATTGCATCCTATACAACTGTGTGCCTTGACCTTTTTTGAGGAAGAACCACATACGGCTAGAAAAGTCAGGCGTCCCAATACTTATGGCCATATAGTGCATTAGCAAAAGGGTGATTTATTTCCCCCCTTTTTTTTATCATGAGATCAGGTTCAGGCTGAGAATAGATTACAGAATAAGGGATGGGAAGAGTTAAGAAAGAGAGGAGAAGGGCTCTTTATCTTACCTTTGTATCTGCAGCTGAAAGCCGATGTGGGCTTCAGCGTCTTCTAACCTCTGGATTGAGAATCGCAAACCGATAGAGACCTAGAGATATCGAGTGAGAGATGAAAGATGAAGAGAAGATGAAAGAAGAAAAATGAGAAGAAACGTGATCAATTAAAGTGGTATTTCTCCACTGTCATGATGTCATGCTAGTTTCACAAAGCAACAAACACGGTACACACACTCACTCTTACACACACACACACATTCATACACCGTTTCTCTCTCTGTCTTTAACTGTGCCCATATGTTGCACTTCATTAGCTGGACTATGATAACAGCTAATGAAGACCAGGACTGTAGCTACAGGCTCTACGCTAATTACGAAAGCCTGTAAACAGACCCCTCCTAAGGCCCCCCTCCCCCATCAACCCCCCCCCCAACCCCACGAAGGAAACCCTGAACACTACAAAGCCAGCTTGTAACCGAAGGGTGAAAGAAACAAGTGCTGTAAAACTCTAAAGCTGGAACCTGTTTTTTTGTGGTTACTGCCTTGGAAAAGTCTTCGAGAGGGTTAAACCTCTGCAACTGTGACACCACATTTCAACTCGCGTATTTCATCAAAGCTTCTGGGTTTTTATGAGGATCGGATTGGATATTTTTGCAGCTGCCAATTACTCTAATGAGACAGTCACTTTTCAACAGAATGGTTGTTGGCAGAACGAAAAACGTATTAGGACGTGTTAAAAAAGGAAAATTAAATGTTGAAAAAAGCCAATTTGGTGCAGCACAGGCAGGAATATGAATATGTTTCCAATGTTCAAAAGTGCAGCAATAAAAAAAATGTGTGGACACCTGACTTGTACTAGATTTGTATGTGCTTTTTGAACATCACATTCCACAATTTAATCTGCATTTGCTGTAATAATAACCTTCATTCTTCTGGGAAGATGTTTCACTAGATTTTGGAGTGCTTGTGGAGATTTGTGCTCATTCAGCGCCAAGGGTGAGGTGAGGAGGCCTGGGGGTGTAGTCAGTGTTCCAATTTATACCAAAGGTGTTTCAGTAGGGTTGAGGTTAGGTAAAGCCATATGGTAAAGCCATATGTTCATGGAAACGTCTACTGGCAACTTCATGACTTAACAGCTCAGCATTATAGAAAAGCAATTGACACTTGAGACTCGTTCCATAAATGTTAAACAAACATGATCTTACACAGATTTTTACCAGATCAACATTTATTACCAGATCACATAGATTATATGCCACATTCACCATACAAGTTTCTATAGTTGTTACTATAGAATCAGATTGGCAGTAATGCTCTTAAACAAACTTATCAGCATCTACTCCACATAGGTTTCCTCCAGGTACTCCAGTTTTATCCCAACTTTAAAACATCACTGTCAAGACAAAACTGTCTAATGTGAATGAATACATGATTGTGTGTTGGCGTGGAAAATCAGGATATATTCCTGAACTGATCCCAGATCTCCTGTATTTACGAGGTTAGTCCAGGACACCACACAGCCCCTTTTTCGTGACTGAGGGACAGGGTTGGGTTAGATCGAGCTGTAGACACTTCCTTGCAAATAGATCCGTAAAGAATTAAAGGAAATCACCATTGTAGCTCAGCTGGGTGTCATTAACACGCACAATTTGCCAATTGTTTTCAGCCTGGAAGCATCCGAATTATAGGAACCACTACATTACCACCCTAGTGAGAGATGAGCTTTTAAAATGTGGAAGATATTAAAACAAAGGGTACGTGTCAGCAATGTTTGCTTATAGGCAGACTGGAAGACAACAATGAGGAGATTATTTGGGTGAGTCTGTTAATAATCTACACCCAGAGAAATGGTTGTTAAATTACTGGCAGTCATACAAATGGTCATTATTTCAAGCAAATCTTTGAGACATGAAGTGTCTCTCCTGTATATAACAACACTCTAGTAACCATTGGAGAAGCAATCTTTATCCTATGACTTCAGAATTTTCAGAAGAAAAGAGAGAGGTGCGATAAACATTTTCAAATAACTAGTGCGTTTATTAATTCCACTTAAGTTTGGAACAATGGCAAACATTTTTGCAGATCCTATACAAAGTCAGACTCTTGACGTGCTCCATATACAAATATAAACTCTTCAATATTTTAGATGACATGTTAAAGCGCGAGTGAATGATTTTGGAACAGAGAAAGGGTGAGATATAGAGCACATGTCATCCTCATAGTTGCTGTTCGGAGTGTTCACTATGAGCAGAGAGTAGACAGAATCCATATGTCCGCAGACAGTGAAACAAGGATAACACTGTGCCGTTTGAACCCCGTGTCCTCTTGACGGAATCCAGAAAAAGACAAATGCAACAGTGAGGACACTCTCGGCTTTTGTCTTTAGTTAGAGATGGAAGAGGAAGTACAATTTTCGTTTGGGTGTTTGTGCATATTTTCTAATAATTATATGTGTGTATATATATATACATACACACAGAGTAGTCCCCCTGAACTCGCAGAGGTTATGTTCTAAGACCCCCCGAAAATCTGCGATTTTTCAGACGCACCCCTGCAGTCCCTATGGTACCTATGGAATTCATCTAAACATTATGTCCCTTTAATACAATAATGTGTTTTAAAAATGTATTTGTATTTTTCCTAATGTTATTCCTAATGTTCCCGAACATATATATATATATATATATATATATATATATATATATATATATATATATATATATATATATATATATATATATATATATATATATATATATATATATATATATATATATATATATATATATATATATATATATATATATATATATATATATATATATATATATATATATATATATATATATATATATATATATATATACGTATATATATATATATATATATATATATATATATATATATATATATATATATATATATATATATATATATTCATATATATTTATATACTTGACAATATAAATGTTTTTATTCCACTATATTACACTTGGTACACTTGGTATATTACACAGCTTAAATGGAAGGCCAGAGATCTATGTACTTTCTATGTGTTCGAAAAATATACAGTCTACCAACTAATTAATACTTGTCAATATTTACTAATAGCGGATCATCAATAAGATTATAGGACAGGAAGGAGTGTAAAATGATGACAGGATCTATATATATATATATATATATATATATATATATATATATATATATATATATATATATATATATATATATATATAAACATATAAATATATCATAAAAGCATAAAAGCATTTTTTACCCACTCTTTTAATAACTTGCTGTGCACTGCTATGGACCAGCTACCAAACAGGGAAAGTGAAGGCCTCATCACCTCAGAGACCAGTCAGTCCAGCTTTTCATGCTGCACCACAGGATGGCATAACAAGCTATCGTCCACCTTCAGTATACAAAATTGGCTAGAGTTTCTGTTAATGATATTTTGAAATATAAGACTGTGTAGGTATGTCTAATATTTTGCTATATCCATTAATATTTTTAATTCTAGCAATTCAATTTATTAAATTTATTAATTTATTTACACAATATATGATGACATTTCAAAGGAATATCTACAAAAAAATTCATTTTCTATATATCTATTTTTAAATTTCTGAACGTGATGACTGATTTACAATACATTCCAGTTTTTCAGTGGAAAAAGATTTGTCTTTACATTACTAGACAAGACAGTCGGAAGCCAATTACGCATATAAATAGTTTGCAGTTTCAAATGCAGTAAAGGTCCTTATACCATGTATACATCTGTTTGGGTATTACTTAGATTTTCCATTTTGAGAACATTTATAGTAAGACTATGGCTTGGAGCTTAAGCAGAAATGCTAGTACAGTGTGTGTGTGGAATTAAGACAAATTAAAAAGTCCATAATAAAGAACATTTAGAGGCACTCTGAACCATTCCTGGAGCAGCAGATTAGTATGTACTGTATATAAATAGGTAGATAAAACAGCTGAATGACTAAGAGAAATCCAATGAAATTGGAAACTTTTGAAACCTTTGAAACTGAAGCTTTTAAAACTTCCAAATTAAACCTCCAAAAGGATTATATTTCATAACATTAATTCATTTCACCAAGCCATCTGCGATTGGTAACTTTAGTGCCTGGAGAGACCACCTCGAAAAAAGTGTGTACAAGAAGTGGCCCTTTCTTTTTATTTTCTTCTTCTTGTTGGTCAGATCACATCCCCATGTGCTTCCCATGTGGTTGCCCATGACATCCTGGTGGGTGATGGGAACACAAATGTGTGTGAGCAGGGCAGGGGATATGTCACAGTGCTTAACTGGTGCCATGTTAATTTGGCCCATGTGAGTTCAACCCTGCAGGCTCCAATAGAGAACTCAGAGTCTCTCAGAACAGCATACACCAATCTGGAACATGTTAAAATGTCAAGCTCGACCATCCAACACGCATACACATGTATACACACGTCGATCCATCCTTCCCGCTTACTCTCTCTCTTAAATCATTCCATTTATTATTTATTCTATTCTTCCTATTAATCCATTGCTTCAGCAAAAACACTCCCTCTATTCATCCTCTGTGTTCCTCACTCAGTAAACCACCTCGGTCATACTGTCGTTCTTCCTCTCCTATTCCTACCGCAAGGCAATTCTTCTCTAAATGTCCTCATTCTCATGATCAAACAAGCATTCATTTCAAAACAAGGCTCTCTCATTATTCTCAATCATCCATCCCTGTGAAACCACAGCAAAACAAGTCTTCCCCTGACTTTCCTTGTGCTTCCTCTTTTTTTTGTTTTAACAAATCATCTACATACAGCATACCATCCGTTTCATCCGACTTGTTTCTCTGTTCGATCTTCTTCTCACCTCGGTATCTCTCTCAAAAGAAAATCAGCCTGAGGAACTTTTCTAACACCTCGCATTAGGAGTGCATTTTGGATAGAAAATTAAGACCTCTACCCCCTATTTTGCTCGCTCTCCAATCTAATTGCCCCACTTCCCTCCCCTCCCCTCGCGCTCAGTCGCCAAAGTGGGCTTTGAAGACAAGTGGCTCCATCTCATTCCAGGCTAACAGGCAGAAACACCAATCAATCATGCAGTCATAAGAGTTCGAGACCCCTCCTTCTCGACAGACTCTCGACCTAAAAACATTAAATGCTAAATCAGCAATGTGGGGGCATGTTTTGCACTAGAAAGTGAGCAATAAGGCACAATCGTGGCTCTCGGGCACAAAGATCCCGTGTATTAAGTAGGCTGAGAAGCAGTAATAAAGTTCTAAACCGCACTCTCCGTATCCTGCAGAGAAAAGCGTTTACCAGCTTATGTGTCAAATTAGATCGAAATTACCGTTCAATTTGCCTGGCTTTAACCGGCAGGGCCATCATAACAAAGCAAAAAGGAAAGAATAACCAACACCAAGGCATCTTTAAAATCTTTTCCAGTTTCAGTCTCGGAAAACATGGGCTTTAGGATCTTTAAAAAAATTCAAAAATAATCGTCAACTTCCGAGCAACTGTATCTTCTTTCTCATCTAAAGTCTAACGCAAGTAAAAGTTAATGGGAGCTAAACAAGGAGGAATCCTGAAGGAAAAGGCTTCAAGTCATTAAAGTCGAGTGCAATGTACCCTGAGGGCTCAAGGGAAATAGGAAACTGATGGGTAAGGGACAAAGGGAGGAATGAAGGGAATGAAAAAGTAGAGGCTGCAGCTGCACAGATCTTATAGAATGTCCTCAGATTGTCACCCGAGCGTTTAGTAGGGACGAAAGGCTTTAATCCCCGGATGAGTTATTGAAAGTTAAGTATTTTATTGTGTTTTTTGATCCCATGCAACGAAGGATCATATCTTTATATTCCTGAAAGACTGACTTTTTTTGGCTAAAGGTTTAACTGCTGTAAAAATGTATCACAAAGATTGATGACCACATTCAAAATTGAGCTTCTAATCCAATTTTTTGGCCATCATAAAACTGTGCATTTTGTTTGTTGGTAGTATGCACTAATGTGCAACCAACTGTAAATGAGTGGAATATAAAAATAAAAGTGAATCCAACACATTATTATTTCTCAGTGTCATTTCCATGTCCATTTGACAATCTGAGTGCATGGTATGAGTACTGTTCTGACTTCCTGTTTCGGTGGAAATTACACCAAAAGATAAACAATGCAACAAACAAAGTTTCAAGGAACTTCCCAGAGATTTCTAGAAGCCAGTTTAACAATGCAATTCAAATGCAGTCAGTTTTTATAAAGATGTATAAAATCTAGTGCGCTTTTGTTCAAATTCTTGGATAGCAAAAATGGACACATCTTATCTATACAGTTTGTAATCAGATACTGCCATCCAAAACCACTTACACACTCTGTACATCGTTTTAAACAGTTGGTTAACTCAACTAATACAACACAATAATTCAATAAAATTTGTGAACAGAACCGATCTCAATCTGAATTTTTTACTTAGACCTATGTTTAGATTTTCAGCCAAATTTGAATCAAATCTTTAAATGTTATTTTCTCTATTTGGTGAAAACCAGACTTGCTAAAATTAAAGCTAAAAAATACTTTTAGATAAAAACTTCAAAACATCATTAAAACCTAACTACAGCATGTTCCCTTATTTCCTTGCCTTTATTTTTAATCATGGCATACAAACATGGCCACTGTGGTCTCCAGGTCCAATCATTACTCCATCACATTCACACACATGCTCAGATACGATAGCATTTAAGAAAATATTGTCTATTATTATTTGCTTTGGGTTTATATTTCTTCAGTTTATGTTTTCAGTTTTGTTTAGTTTTGCTAAAGTCGTCTGACCTTCGTCTCTGCTGCCTGACATATTTCTAGAAATATTTATAAGGTCACAATAAAAGAACCAACCTTTACCAACAGATGGCAGCACAAGGCTGCACACACAGTCACAGGGAGCACCGACCTCCATTAGTCAGTGTGCCAAAAGACATTCTGACCACATGCGTTACCACGTCTGTGATCTCTGCAAAAAACTGGGTGCTCCACAATGACAATGTGACTGAGCTCTCCTCACATGCGAGTTTCTTGCCAGAAACTACACAATCCACTTTCGCACCCACCCTACTCGCCAGATTTAGCTCTTGCGGACTACGCCCTTTTCCCAAAATGAAGAACCAGCTCAAAGTTTGCGGCGCAAAGGTGATCCTGCGAGAAGGTTCTTGACATGCTTCGAAAAAAAGACTTCCAGGACATATTCTATAAGTTGCAGGAAAGCTGGGAGCACTGTATTGCTGTGCAAAGAGACTATTTTGAAGGTGATAGCATGATATTGTAGATGAATAAAGTGCTTTCTTGTAAACAGAGCTGGTCTTTTTGATACCACCATGTATTATCGTAAAACATTTACTGACGTGAAAGCAAAATGGCGCCATCTTCAAACAAAGAAACCATGCTAAAAGACTTGCAAATCCGATAGGTCCAAGCAGCCAGCAGTGGTGTTAACAACCACACAGACAGTCATCTCTGCCTCGCTTCCACAGCATGTGTGTTTTATGTTGAAGTAATACACATGCTGCTCCATTCATTTTAGGAGATGAGAAGATTCAGTGTTATGAACACATCTGGATAACAGTTGCATTCCAAAGGCTGCACTGGACCACAGCCATAACCGCCATATGCAATGAGAGTGTCGCATCCATTCGATTCATTGACATTTTTATAGCGCTTTTATAAATAAAGAATGGAACATAGCAAAGATCTTGTTTGAACTGAATCGAAGAATCCAAGTATAAAGTGTTCAGCACAGTGGCAGACAGCTGTGCTAGTATACCAGTAGCAGGTCATGACAATAGGCAGGATGTCATTTATAATGGCATTGCTTTTAAAGATTTACAATTATTTCCTGTCATTTTTTTGTAGTAACATTAGGTTGGGATTTGACCTTATCTTGTTTTTCTTTTAGCATCTCTCTTCAGGCAGCAAGTCAGCAATCAGTTCTCTAAGATGATGTGTCGGAAATTAGAAACTTATCACAGGTTCAATACAGGACACCTGGTGAAGCTGAGACACGGCCATGGGCACCATGGGCTCACCTGTCTGGTCTGGTTCAATGAATGAGCTACTGTAACATCAAAGAGCTAAAGAAGTTTATGATGGAAAGGTTTCAAAGCGCACAGCATTACAGCACGCTGCCTATGGAGCGTGTACATGTGAGCATCAGATGTGGTTTACTTGAGAAATAGAAGAAGGGGTGATCACATTGCGCTGATCACATTGTTTTTTTTTACATCTTTTACATCATGTAGACAGACAGGTGAATGTGTAATGTCTACAAGGAGAAGAGATGGCACCAGGATGCACTATGAGCAGAAAAGCAAAGTTTTCTGCTGGGAAACCTTGGTCCTGGCATACATGCAGTGTTACTGTTACAATTGTTACAGACTAAGAACACTCCTTTAGCCTTTGCATATACTATCAAACAAAGTCCTTGTCGTCTCAAAATGTATTTAAAGACTAGCCCAATATGGTGATCCTGTCATCACCGGTCTTGCCCAATGCTGCTTCTCTACTAGCATGATTTGATTCCCTCTCCAATGAACTTTTATTATCTCTTGTTCCAGCTGCCATTTTTACTACAAGGCACAACAATAATACGGAAGTGGAGCAGTGAATTAGCTGCCCCGAAATATGCACCACGTCGAAAGACAAGCAAAGGAACATCAATTTTTATCTGTTGAACAATCGAGCCACCATTGTACTCTACCCAATGTAAACTATGTAGAATGTAAAAAAAAAAAAAACAGCTGTTCCTGCATTCAGACCCTAATATATTTTTTTAAAAACTCTTTTGCTATATAGAAAGTTCACCCAAATACTGATATATCTGAACATAAAATGGTTTCAAGCCAAATGTCCATTGGGTGCTTTCCAGTGACTGTGATGATAATTCGTTTGACGTAAAACATACACACTGACATAGTAAAGTATGTGTCTGGTCTGGACCTCAAGCGTTTCATATGGTTTTTGCATGTATAATATATACATGGCTTTATTTGGGAAACACTGTACTTGTTTATTTAAATTTACATGTAAAGACTTCAGCTTCCTTTTGAATTATGTGTATGTTTTTATATGAGAATAGAATTTGCTGTTCTTTAATATGTAATTTCATAGTTCACTGTAACAATGTTGCCCATGCTAGAAATAAGATGACGTTCGTATCACTAGATATTAACGGTACATATTTGCAAATAACCTCTTTGTACTAAGAGCTATTAATATATTAATACATCAACATGACTACATACGATACTACACACATATCCTGTGTTAAGTACTAAAAAACAAATACCCTAAACACTGTTTTTCTCATCTAACTTTGGGAAGAGTTCAGTAATGGCACTTGGACAGTTTCCTGGCTTCCTTTGTCAATGATGCGCACTTTATTTTTGTAGAGGGAGAAATAAAAAAAGACCCTAAATCCTGTTTTAGAGTTTCAAACCCATGTTGTTAAATGTTTCTTATAAGAGTGACAATTATTTATTTATTCTCCCTCTTTTTTTATTCATCTTCTCTCCTTATACACCCATCTCTCAAACATTTTAACCCAGTCAGCATGGCTACAATGTCTGTTTCCTGATTGATTTTAATAATTCAAAGAAATGACTTGGGCAGAGTAAAGTATCGTGTATAGCACTACACTCTCTCTCAAGCCTACACACTTAACCCTTAAAAGCAAATTAATTTTCCATTAGGGACGTGCCCAAAGCAGAGTGCCTTATTCAGAAAGGCACTTATAATGAAAAAATAATAATATAATTAAAATAATAAATTTTACTGAACTATAGAAAAAAATATTCGGCAATCGTAGTCATTCCTTGTGTTTGCTAGATAAAAGGGGATGGCGTGATATTATAAATAAACCCATAATATCAATACGCCATAATGAGTGTGTGATGCGGATGATTGTAAAACCTATGAATAAAAAGAGCTCAACAGCACGACTGTAAATCTGTGTTTCTGTTTCTGTGTTTCCAAGAAATCAGAGTTTGCCAGGAGTAATGTCAACTAAGATACAGAATTTTAAAAATTTTCTTTATTTACCTATTTAAATGTTTTAAACTTTGTACGATATGATATGTGTTTCATATATTTATCACATTTTTTTAACAAAAATTAGGATATACAGAAAAATACAGAAACTGGCTCCACTGCACACTGAAACCTTATTAGGGAACTGGTAGCTTAGTGGTTAAGCTGTTGGTCTTTTGATTGGAAGATCATGAGTTCAGATCCCAACACTACCAAACTTTCAATCCTGGGTGCTAGAGCAAGACTCTTAATCCTCAACTGCTCAGTTGTATAAATGAGATCATTGTAAGTTGTCCTGCATGAAGGAGCCTGTCTTAAATGTAAATGCACATTCCTATTTTCCATCTCTATCTCCCCTATTTTCTGTCAGATAGAGTGTTGTTCAACCACTTCCTATTGAACAATTTACCAGTATCATAGAAAATAATGGTGTAAATATATGTACAACTGAGTGAGACTGTCTGCCAAAAATCAAACATGTGATAAAGAAGTTGAACCAGAGCCACAGAAATATCTATCAAAAAAAATATTAATCTTAAGAGTTTTCTTACATTTGCTCCAGCCACCATCGGGTTTCCTAATTCACACACAACCAACTGGCTGTCGTTTTCCATCCTGTGCTCACAATTCAGAATCTGAAGGTCCTGAAACAAGATGAGAAAAAGAAAAATTACTCAATTATGTCTTATTAAGGTCGTAATTATACTGGAATTTTACATGACTATGTGTTTTCTGTGCTGGATTGAATAAAAAACAAGAAATACTCTGTGATAGATAGATTTTGAATGGCTTAGTAAATAATTAATAGAAGCTATTTTCCTAGATAACTAATGTTTTATTATTACAGACCACAACTGCCAACTGACACTGTTATACTTTTTATACATATTTGCACATCTGTTAACACACTGGGACAGAGCAATTCTTAATTTTGAAAACTATTAATACCATTGCACTCTATTCCATCTCACACTAAGTATCTTTGTGTACACCTCTGTCTTCCATATGATTTTTTAAAATAAAAAAGACATCATCAAGTCATATGTGCAAATATATATATATAATTCATTTAATGTATACTATGATATAAATATATAATATATATCTACACACATACACTTCTGCATACATGTGTAAATAATTGTAACTATCTTTTGCCTCATTATTACATTTTTCTCCTTTTTCTCTCTTTACCGTTTAATATTGTTTAATGTTTAATATTTAATATTTGCTGTAGTTTGCTTGTAGCCTCAACAACCATAGTTTCTATAAAGACATCATTTGGTAATATAACACGCAAGGGCATGAGTGTATGTCTTATAGGCAGGGGCTTTGTTTCCCACAAGCCACTGCACTGTCACATTTCATGTCGCTTGACTTTCCACACCTGATTCCCATTCACCCCTAATTAGCACTTGTATTTATGTCTCACCTTTCACAGCATTTCCCATAAAGACAAATGTCTTATGCCTTGTTCTGTCGATTTTGCTTAAGCTCCTGTTTGTTATTACTAGTTCATATTTCGGTTTGTTTTGTGGTTACACTTTTGTTAATAACTTCTCTGCATTTGCTCCGACCTCATTATATGATGAAAAAAAGACCTAAATATGGATGTAGTGCAAAGTTATGTGACATGACAGGTAACAGTGAAGCAGCTTGTGGGAAACATGGTCCCTGTTAATAATCCTGACTATGTGATGATGGCTGAATGTTATGGACAAACATGCAATGCAACCAAGTCTGTCTTTTTCCATTTGCATGCCCAAGCTCTTTCGTCAATTGCTAATAAAAATACCGGTTGCTTTAAATTCCAGGAAATAAAACTGGAGTGACTCTCAGCAATATTTCAACCATCACACACAACCTGTAATTTTCCTGCAAATTTCTTTTTCCTTTGCTTTTTGGAAATTAAGATTTACGCCATTTGGCCGATGCTTTTATCCAGAATGACTTACAATGATCTCATTTATACACTGAGAAATTAATGGTTAAGGGCATTGTTGATGGGCACAGAAGTAGCAGCATGGTGGTGCTGGGATTTAAACTCATGACCCTTTGATTAGAAGTCCATCATAACCACTAAGCTACCAGACCCCTTTGAAAGCAGTCTAAAATGACAGCTCTTCCTTCGTTTGTTTCTGTTACTTGTTAATACAGTTTAGCAGATCCTGCATTGAAATACTTTATGCTGAAATATGATAACTGCAGGCAGTTTTGTAATACTTTTTTGATTTTGATTTAAAGATTTCAATTTCTCTGTTTGGTTAGGTATAATACTTTGGTGAAAAACTCTGAACCTGCTTGATCCATCCCTAAGTTCTCATCGTTTGGAAACTGCTGCTGAGGATGGCTCTACTTGGAACACCTGTTTTGCTACACTGGGTTAGGATTACAATAGCTACATCGTAAATTTCAAAGTATAGAATGGACATTTTGTGCAACCCAGATAAAGATAGGTTGCCTTTCCTCTCAAAGTTTCTTCCTCAAATCATCTCAGGGAATTTTTCCTCAGCACTGTTGCATCTGGCTCAATAATTAGGAAAAATTAATAGGAACAAATATATGCATTTCAATTTTATAATATCAACCCATTTACAGTACTTATGTAAAGCTCTGTGGATTTTTGACAATGTTTGCTACAAAAAAAAAGAAAGAACTGAATTGATTACCAAAAATGCTGACTAATTTTCCTTTCCTGAGTAGCTTTGATCAAGAGTGGGAAATTATTATGCATTATAAATTATAAAGATATTTTTTCTAATTACCCACACAGTACATATGCTGTATGATGTAGGGATGTAGGGATGGTTAAATACTCGACTATTCATATATGATGATGTAGTATACAGTATGTAGTGCTGTAAGACTAAACACAAAAACCAGGCATGCTCAAAATATTCTGTTCTATTTAAAGCTACAGATAAGGGACCTTGTGGCGTCCAGCGAAGAACCGTGGGAGGAAGAAAGGAAACATGGCGAGAGAGAAAACACGAGTGTGATGAATTCAGTAATGGCAATAACATCATACATCTCAGAGGCCTCCCATCCTGACATCTCCTTTCCACTCGCTCAATTATGTTTCTCTCTTCCTCTGCTCTTTTTTCTCTCCATACATCTTCTCCGCTGGCAACAGCTTCCTGTCAGCCAAACAGGATCGTTCCCAAGGGAACACATCCTGATGCAGCCATGTTAATCACATTACAAGCCACTCTCTAACATGTGCTGCAATTACCAGAGAGAGAGAACGAGCGAGAGAGGCCACGCCTGTTAAACTAATAACACAGCGAAAGAGTGTAGTAAAGATTGTGATCTTAATAGTCTGTTTAGTTCGGAGTAGACAGTGTGTATATAGAGAAGTGTTCGTATTGGTGCCATTGTGGAAAAGCACATGTTACGTGCATGTTACGTGCATTGTGTCTTGATGAAGAATGTTAGCCTTAATTAAATCAACATTCGCCACATTCCTGCCTTGTTACTCCATGCGTGTGTTTTTAGCTTGCTTTCTCAAAGAAATGGATAGCAGATTGGAACATGCAAAGCATTCAGAGCGAAACGGATGGTCCACAAAGCCCTGACCTCTTCACACACGCTTTATCATGAAACATAAAAACTATTGAGTGAAGTGGGACCCTTGGAGAGAAAACAAACAAAACGTCTGACGAATCTAATCTAGGAATCTAAACACTTTGATTGAATGGACAGGCCAAAACAGAGAACAACAGACAAGAGGAATTAAAAATGTGTTGTATTAACCTTCCAATGATTAGAAGTCTGTTAAGTCACAACACACTGTACAACTGCATCAAAATATTTACATTTTAGGGCATGTGGTAGAGTGACATAATTATCTCACATACAACTGAGCAGTTGAGGGTTAAGGGCCTTGCTTAAGGCATCAACAGTGATAGCTTGTGGTGCTGGGAATTGAACTCACAACATTATGATCACAAATCTAAAATCAATACTGAGCTACCACTTCCAATAAAAACATACATAAAAAGTCTACTATGAATAAAATAACCCCTCAAACATTCAATTAAACCTTTAATATTTACATTTATTTTACATTCCGATTTTGGCCGACACCCTCATATAGAACAATATATACAAGTAAGCAGTTAAGGGTTAAGGGCATTGCTTAAGGGCCAAACAGTGGCAGCTTGGTGTTGTCAGGATTTGAACTTGCGCGATTTAACATCTCAACCACTGGGCTACCACTCCGAATAGAATTTATGTTCAGTAATAAATGTTAATGTGAACGACGTCTCAAAATGGTAATAAAAATGGTCTATGGACCTGAAAACCACTTTAGCCCCAAACCACTTTCTGCCACCCAAAAGTGGCAAATCTATGACTACGCAGATTCCGAATGTTTCAATGTTTTTTTTTTTATAGCAACCTATTATAACTGTCTATAATGTCAAGTGTCCTATTTAAGATGATGCATCAGACTCAAGCAAGATACATGTTTTGATTTTTTTTACCCATCTGAAAAGCATTTACATAAGAAAGTTAGTATTCATGAACATGTAGTTTGTTTGCAAAAACTTTCATATCTTGTGAAACCTCCCGGATTTGTTTGACTTTAAGTATTAGAAGACAAATTCGATTACGATGAGTGACTTGGGGCAAATTGTGTAGTAGTCAAGATTTTCTTTTATTTCATGCACAAATAAAATTTCTAATTTAATTTCTATTTTAAAAGAATGCAATCCATAATAAATCCATAAATGAAGACAAATAAGGACTAGCCATTCAATCATGGAATCCAGTATGGATCAGTGGCTCAGAAATATAAAGGAGTTAGAGTTAATGGGTATTGAAGCTGACCAGCTGCAATGGCTGAGCTGCACTAGTGGATTTTATGTTGAAAGGCTTTTTAGTGTTTAGCTATTTAGCTCCTGTTTTTTTTTTTTTTTTTACAGAATTTAGTGGGTGTCACTACATGCGAATCAGTTTCTGCTGTGAACATGCTTGGTAATTTTCAAAATATAATCTACAACTAAAATTAGCTAAGCTAGCTGGCAAACCTAGTATGCAGAATTTATGATTCTGCTCTGGTTACCATATTGTCCTTTAATAAGTTTGCATATTGTACCCGACTGAATGATTACAGTCGCTTTAAAACATCATCAACTTAAGTAGTATTCTCCATATAAGGAAAAATTAGGGTTGTAAGATACAAAGAAAGCAAACTACATGCTCTAATGGGAATTACGTTGTGGTTAATGTGGTTTACCTCCCGTCGACGCTCCATGCCGTTGTAGTCTGCCTCTGGTGGGAGACGCACCACAAGCTCCGCCTCATATGCTCCTTCTCCATGATTGGCTGCCATGATAGTAAGCATTAGTGGGTTTTCATCACCGATCGCCAGCTCTGTCCGGTCCCTACATGTGGGAAAGTGAAAAAATAAATTAAACGCCATTAAAATGTTTTCACTTAATTCATGATAAAAGCGTTTATATGCTTATAAATAAACACCTTTGAGCCCAAGAACATGCAGTTTGTGTACATCCAGATAAAGCAGTACCTCCATCAACTCTACTCTATATAGACAAAGATTTGTCAACACCAAACCATAAGATTTGTGCATTTTTACATAATCCTATTCCACATTTAATCATAAACATTTGCTCCCATAATAACCTCCACTCTTCTGAGAAGATGTTCTGCTAGATTTTGGAGTGTGTTTGTGGAGATTTTTGCTCATTTAGCCACAAAGGCTTAAGTTAAGTAAGGTACTGATGTAGGATGAGGAGGCCTAAATTGCAGTTTACAGTTTCAATTCATCCCAAAGGTGTGAGGTCAGAGCTCTATAGCAGGCCACGCAAGATCTTTCATTCCAACCCATGTAAGGCATATCTTCAAGGAGCTGGATTTGTAAGCAGGGGCATTGCCATGCTGGAACAGGTTTGGGTCTCCTAGTTCAAGTAAATAGAAAATTTTATTGTAGCACATCCACAGACAATTATGTGCTATCAAACTGTGGGGAAGAACCCCATATGGCTGGAAATGTCCCAACACTTTTGTCCATATAGTGTGTATACTGCATGAGTGCAGCTCTTACTCAGATAAACAGGAAACTATTCAATTTTAGGCACATGCATAGACAAGATGGACTCACATTTTAGCAGAGAGCTCAAGATCTGGAATACACATGTTGTCCTCTCCACAGTCCAACAAGATGTTCGCCTGAGAGCAGGAACAAAGTATATGTGGGTCTTTATTTGCTGTTGTTCAGTAACATCTTAAGTGAGCTCATTTTTAGATACACAAACACACACACACACACCTGTTCACGGTGCAAGGTCATTCTGTAATGGTCCAGTATGGGTCGTAGCTGGAGGCCAGGTAAAGGAACCATCTGATCAAGACTGTAGTTTAGAGTTACACTGATGGGAGTCAACTTATCTCTAAATTCAGTCTCATCCTAAAGAAAGAAAGAAAAAAAAGCTATTTTTGTGTTATACAAGTAAAGATAATGCCATGATTTCATTTGTTATAGAAAAAATGATCAACTGTTGGATAAGGGTGTCTGACAAATGCCATAAATGTGATTGGCAAAATACAAATATAGTGTGTTCAAAAAGCCCCTTCACAGTGGCCAGATAGAGAAGTTATGGGAAACTATTTGTGGAATGAAACTCTAAAATATTCTCACGCATGCATTTATCTATTAAATCTTGCACAGTATAGTAATGTGGTTTTCTTGTCTCTGGAAAAGCTGTTTGATATTTACCACAAACTAAATCTGTGTTTTTATCGCCAGCTTTAACAATGTGCTCCACTACCTTCTCTACGGGGCCACTGGGGAGGGACTTTTTGAACGCATAAAAATATTTATATAAATAAAAATAAAAAAATCTATTTCAAATTACTTTAAAACGGTGACCACACTGCACAATGTTTGAATGTTTGAAATTATTCCAAACTTTGGAAACTTTTTTCTGTGGCCTAAATCTTCTCCTCGCCCCTCACTGTTTTCTCCCAGTTCATCCATTTGGCGGAGGGTAACATTTTCATGTGTGTGTGTTTGTGTGTGTGTGTGCGGGTTACGAAGAATAAAATAATTTGCGGGACTACTGCAAAATGGTCTTAAAAAAATAAAAAAAATAATAAATTACTAAATAACAAATAAACTGTTATATATCTACTGCAGAAAAGCAACAATGGCAATTCAAATAAAATAAACCGATGCACAGGCACAAGGTCGGAAGCGCAAGACAGAGGAGAATAATTGGGTGCTAGAGATATTATTTCATAATTAAAGAAAGAAACATACAACACAACAAAATATTGTCCTATTTCTTCTTCTTTTTTTTTTTTTTATAAGATATTGTTTCAGATGATGTTTTTTGTTCTGAAAAGCTCCTTGTTCATGTTCATGTTAGTCATTTACACAAAAAGTCAAACTCAAATAAAACCAAACGTGCGGGCTTTTGCGTGCGGGATGGGACAAAACTTAAAATTACATATTTGCAGAAGAAAGACTGCAAAATCTCTCTCTCTCTCTCTCTCTCTCTCAAGTCAAGTTTATTAATGTCCACAACAGACATTGTCTCAAAGCAGCTTTACAGAATTTAAGAGTTAAGGTAAGCGATGTGTATTTATCCCTGATGAGCCGCCATGGTGACTGTGGCAAGGAAAAACTCCCTTAGATGTTATTAGGAAGAAACCTTGAGAGGAACCAGACTCAAAAGTGGAACCCATTCTCATTTGAGTGATATAAATAATATACAATACAGAACACTGGAAAGTGAGAACCATGAGCACTGAAATGTAAGATTATGAGTAATGTCCTTTCTACAGTCTTATACAGACATTTGAGATTATGGAAACAGGAGCTACTGAGCAACTCATAAAATAAATTGTATTGTTTATTGTCTGGTGCATAGTGTTACAAAGGACATCGGTTTTAACAGTTTTTCCTTCTCCTTATACTCCTCCTTGTTTCCTGTTCTGCCCTTTCTTATAACAATGGTCCTCTGACATCACTTTTTGTGCTTGGAATTTTAAAGAAATCAGATAAATGGTTTAATAAATACCTCTGTGCTACAGAGCCAAGCACAACAAATAAAACCCCTTAATTAAGTTCAGAGAGTTTAGTGTGTGTGTGTGTGTGTGTGTGTGTGTGTGTGTGTGTGTGTGTGTGTGTGTGTGTGTGTGTGTGTGTGTGTGTGTGTGTGTGTGTGTGAGAGGGGTGGGGTGGGGTGGGGGGTATATTCTAATCCATAGGGAAATGTTCTATTGCAGTCTGATAGCGATTCAGTAATGAGAGATGGTTTTATCAGATTAACAGAAGGCTCAGTTCTGGGATTAATCATTAGTCACTTCCTCTATACACACACACACACACACACACACACACACACACACACACACACACACACACACACACACTCAACAACCTGAACAAGCATCTCAGTATTGTATTTGATAAGTGTGTGATTTTTGTCTGAATTGGCTATAAGTCTACTTTCCCAGAGTCCATATCAGCAGAGGAGAAAGTTCAAAATGTTTTCTCTTTAACTTGCTAAAGTTTACCATCATTGGTAATAAGAACGTGTTCCCAGTTTCAGCATAAGGAATGATGGATCAAAGTTAGAAATATATAACACAAGCTGCTTTGTTTGGTCCATAAAACCCTTTCCCATGGCTTGAGTCATGGAAATGATGACTTGTTTATAAAAAAAATTATAATAAAAAATAAAAAGTAAAGTTATAAAGTTTTTAGTTTGTTCCTTACAAATAAACACCTATTAAAATATTTCAGGCTAATTTGAACTCGTGGGCATTTTAAAGGAACTCTAAAAAAGTTTCAGTACATGGCACAGGGCTTTGCATGACAGTAATACATGTGGTTTTTATTTTATCATTAATTATTATGAACGAAAATAATGATGAAGAAAATAATGCATTTTATTATTTAACGTAGAACACGCTGCCACTTTATACATACTAAAACACTGATTTTATGCTTATTGTTGCTAAACAATGGCCATTAATCAACTGGCAACTCAGTGCCAGATGTCCGTACGACAAGAGACTCAATTTATTCTAACCCATGAAGAACTGTCTAATAAATAAGCTTGGCAAAGCACTTATTGCAATTTAAAAGCCATTACGAAGTGGTACAGTTGGACGGAAAAACACTTAATACACTAATAACTTAAAAGGAAATGAATGTTTAGTTATGATAATGTGTTACCATAATTAGGATCTCATTGAATAAATACTTTCTTTGTCAGAAGAAATAAAAATAGAAAATGAATATTCTGAATATAAAAATATACCATTCGATTCCTAATTCTTAGTTATAAATATACACAGTAAGCTACTTTGTTATTAAAGTGACTATGAAAAGCAGCCACAAAAATAAAGAAACTGTATTAAAGACATACACTATATGGACAAAAAGTATTGGGACACCTGACTTTTCCGGCCATATGTGTTTCTTTTGCAAATTGTTACCACAAACTTTGGAGGCAGACAGATGTATAGGATGTCTTGTATGTGGTATCTTAAAGATCTTAAAGGGTCTTGAATTATTATGACTATAAAAAATGAATAAGAATGAATTAAAAATAACTAAGACGACCAATAAAACCATCCCAGTTTGGGCAGCAAGCAACATCTGTTGCACTTATATATAATTTTGAGGGTAGATTATAGAGGAGAATAGTAGTAAGCTAAGATGGAATGATAAAACTTTAGCTTACCCGCAAGTAGATAGTGTGATTGAGGCACCGGTGGCGATCTCGCCGACCCAGGAGTATCTTCAGCGAGCGATAGTGCTGATTTGATTCGAGGAACATAACCCGCTTCACAGCACCTCGTTGCTTCATAGTGTCCAGCTGCAGCTCCATGTTCAGGGCTGAGAGAAATTGGACGTGATTGGAGTGTTCTTAACACCTTTGTACATTGTTTCCATAAATCAACAGTTTATTAATATATAAATTACATATAATAAAAGAAATGCAGAATTAGAAAGCTGTGATCTTAAATATCTTATTATATAATAGCAAGCATAGATACAGGTATATGGGTCCATTAATATGGGATCATTAATAAAAAATTAATTAACACAATTAAATACAAATTTAATTGTTGTCATTGAATATGCAAATTGCAAGGCATGGTATGTCATATTTCAGATTAGTGACCAAGCTGTGCTGGTTCATTGTATCCTTGGAAAAAAATTATAATTCTTATTCTGCTGAATACAAAATTAGTAATATTTTGTATTATAATGTCCAGTATATTATACTATATTTTAAAGTAATGTTGTAAAGATACAATATACAAATGCAGCAAAAAACATGCAGAAATAGAAATAAAACAAAATTAAAATGATAATCTGTCCATACTCTTCCACAGAAATTTACTGTAGTATTGTGGTAAAAAATATAGTAATGTAAGTGATTTAACCAATAATGGTTGATGACGTAACTCACCAACACTATCTGGGATTCCAATACCAGACACTTTTGCGCAGATGTCGACTCTCAGGCTGAAAAATACCATAAGGAGACAAAGATCATGTATTTATTCAATAAATGTGAATTCCTTCATTTTGACAATTGCTTCTCCATTGGCTCCATTAGCATTATATAATTGCCAAACAATAGGATGTGCTGGATCAGGTGTCATTTTCTATCCCTCAGTTTAGAGTTTCAGGGTTTAATTTAATTACTTGTAATTCAAGGCACTGGTCTGAATATTACTGAAAACTGGACTTTATAGTCAGTAAGGACTTTGTAGAAAACCCTCAGCAGGTTTGTAAACCAATTCTAAATGCACATAACTTTCCCTCACATTAATATTGATTGTACAAAATTGCAAGCTTTGAATACAACTCTTTGTTAGTTCCTAATAGCATTTTAATAGCTGCCCCGATGTAAACGTCACCACATTTTCAGCCTATTTCAATTTCTTTAATCACTTCCTCTTCCTGCCATGGATTCATGGTGATACTCCTGTGAGTGAATACGTGTTCAGAAATCAATAATACTTAAAGGTTGAACTATTCATTGTTAGTCAATGCCATTTTACATCACTGCAATGATCTATTGTATGAACACAGGCTAAATAATGTGGTTTAGATGCAGGATTTCAATTCATTCATGTACAGTAGTAATATTGGCTTCAGCATAATGAAATTTAGTTGTGAAAAATAATTATCTATCACATGGTGTTGTCATCCACCATATCACTTTCTAAGAATGCTCTGAAACTGTTTGTTTTTCCATGCAATTTTGTTTTGCAGCCTGTACCTTCATTCCTTTGTAATATTAATTTGGAAGTCTCTCTGTCCCCTGAGCCACACAATTAATTTAGAGGAATGTAAAAATGGGGAGGTGATAGCTTAGTGCTTAAGGCATATGACTCTTGTTTTCTTACATTTTTTGTAATGACTATATGTTTTTCCTGTAGAAAAACAATTCAATGATGCTGCAATTTGAAATAATTAAGAAGTCTGAGGTAATAAACACCAAAGCCATTATTTGACTAACTTTTAACTGGGTTTTCTGAGGTAAAGTAGACTGTGGCATTAACCAAGAGGTAAAAAAAATAATAATAATAATAAAAAAGTCTCTAACTGAGTAATACAAAGGAATACATTTGTAGAACTAAGCAAGTAATCAAAGGTAATTAAAGAATAAAAACTGAGTGATCTGAGGTAAAAAGAAACGCAGAAATATAATACTAAATGAGTGAACTGAGGTAAAAAAGCAAAACAACAACAACAAAAAGCAACAACATTGCTAGAAAAATCATTGAGATATTATCGTGATCTCATACACAAACTAATTCCAAGATAAGAAAATCTAAATACGCTGCATTGGTTCCTTTTAGATGTAATTGCTAGTCGCGTGAGAGTAACAAAAAGTAACACGGAATCAACGATGTAAATGTTCACATATTTGATAACAAATATTAAAGAAAACTGTTAAAATCAATTGTTTAAAAATGTTTGTAAGAAATGTTTCCAGACAATTTGTCTTTATCGCTCTCAAATCTCTAAAATGTGTGCCTTTGTTCCTGAACAGTGTTTCTGTCTGAATCAACCCGTGTTCCAGCATTGCAAGAATTGAGGGTCGTAATAACTGAGCTATTTAACGTAATCTGTAATAGTTTTTTAGCTCGTACAGGACGTTCTAGGGTGTGTGGCAACCACAGACACAAACACACACACACCTGGGTGAGTGTTTATTTTAAGAAATTGATCATGATATGCAAGCCTGCAATTTCACTTAAAAATGCCTAATTCCATTCTAGCGTGTTGAATGCGTGCGATTCTAAAATAGTTCACTGACACGAACATACACCTTTCGTACTGAGCGCGTAAGTTTTAATTACTCATGACCACCTTGTGTTTTGCTCCATGTATAAATATGAATATGATATACTCACAAGGCTGTATTTCAATCTCTATGGACATAGAAAAGACAAAAACCATGGTGACCCTGCCATGACCTTTCTGGCACTGTTGCATGTGTGACACCATGTGTGTGTGTGTGTGTGTGTGTGTGTGTGTGTGTGTGTGTGTGTGTGTTGGGGCAGCTTACATTTGTTAAGCAAAGGAAAGAACCCTTGCTGAATAACTTAATGTTTCTCTGTCAGCCTCATTAAGAACGCTACCTCATGAGGAGGGTAATTACCGCACACAACACACACACACACATACACACACAAGTGCTCGGGGGACAACCCCTGACCTGTGCGTTGACCCTTTAGAAACTCTTCCTCACTTGCAGTCTATCTGCCAGCATCAATTACTGTGTACAACTCAGTACCGACTTAATAGCATCCTGTGTGTGTGTGTGTGTGTGTGTGTGTGTGTGTGTGTGTGTGTGTTTTGTGTATGTATGTGTAAGTGAAGTAATGTCTGGTGTTCCAAGCAGTCCAGGCCATACAGTACTAGCTCAAATGCCGTAGGCAAAGGCTGGACTATTACTGCACTATCAGTGCTTATGCATGAAATCCTGAACTCTTCACACACACACACACACACACACACACACACACACACACACACACACACACACACACACACACACACAAATGCACACAAACAGCAGGGTTTGATTCCACAGAAGAAGATGAAACAAAACCATAAACATGAGAGGAAACAGGAACTTTGGAGCTCTGGATTTTACTGGTCTGGTGTCTCTTTTTTCATCCCCCAAAACAGATCAACCAAAAAACTATACAAAATAAGTAATCAGACGTTGTTTTCTTGCTGAAGGAAAAGGTGTGTACAAAACAGGTTTGCTAATGCGTTTGGTTATCACTGTACATCACTTAACACAAAATAGGCCACGTCCACCTGCATGAAAAAACCAACATGGCTGCAGTTCATATGGTCCTCTCTCTAAACAGTCTGCACTTTTATTTTAATAGGCTACTCTCTTGTTATTACAGTATTCCACACCTTAGTTGCCTGTTTTCCCAAACCTTCTACTGCTTCAAACCCTAAGAGAGTGTGTGTATGTGTGTGTATTCATGCATGTGTGGGTGCCAAACCTAACACACCCACACCCCAAGCATCAAACAGATCCTCAGCGGCTTACAAAGAAGAAAAACACAAGGCTGAATATAAATGTGTGTTTGTGCTGTTTCATGAGTGTGTGTGTCTCAGAATGTAAAGCAAATCAGTGTGTTCAGTTTTCTTACACAATCAGTGCCCCCCTCAACCAGAACAGCTGTAGAATAAGTGCATACCTAAAACATTTTCCAGTGTATATCCCAGAAAAAAAGGTGAGCGTGCACACACACACACACACACACACACACACACACACACACACACAAAATTCTATTTACTACACAACTGTTTCTTAATTAAATTAAACCAAACGGCGAGCTGATCATACTGAGAGACTTACCAGGGAACCATGATTTTAGAGTTGGGCATGGGGCACGTCTTGTTCTCCGGGTTGAGGATTTTGGGAGTCAGGATGAGCTGAGCGTCCACTGAAACCACAGGCCTTGCTCTAAAGACATTCACAACCAAACAAAAATAAACCCAAACAAAACTGCTTAAAGATGTTTTTCCACACATAGTCATACAATTACGTCAATTTGACAGAAATCAGGTGTTCCTGAGATTTTCACGAGCACCTCGTACATACCTCGCAATCAAATCACAATCAAATCACAATCAAATCCAAAATCTGAATGAACAGAAACCATGCTCAAAATAGATACAATACATATTAGATGCTTTTCTGCCCAACATGGTTTAAAAGGGGTGCTATTTGATTTACTATAGCCTTCCTGTCAAACCACTCACACCACTGTCTAGCCCTTTATTTTAATCTCTCTCATCAACTTGGTGTTTCCACTTGCTGCATATTGGATGTTTAGAGAACTTTAGAGACTATAAAATAAAATCCATTTCAGAAAATGTAACACTATGCTCTGTTTGTGGTTATCGTCACCCAATTTAGCATTTTTGCCATTAGCAACAAAAATCGTAAAAGAGCATATAACATGATATAAATGTTTAAAAAATTATTCATGTAGATCAAATACTCTGGGTTGCCTAGGAAATGTAATGCTTCTTGCTTTCCATCTTTCTCTCTTGGGTTGCTAGAATCAGCTTACACAAACTACCTGAAATCCAGGCCTGCTAATCATTTTAACACTTACTCGTGTATAAACACACAAGACCCGTTTTGTGTGTGTGTGTGTGTGTGTGTGTGTGTGTGTGTGTGTGTGTGTGTGTGTGTGTGTGTGTTTGTGGTTTCTGGGACATGTTATTGTCTTCGTATGTGACTTTGTGGCAGGAAGGACTCTGCCATTTCTTAAGGAAACAAAAATCTAAAAGAAAGAAGCCACAGGATTCAAAGGCTTTATTCAACTATCACCACTACATGTTTTCTTGGTAGGAAAAAGGTCTTGGTTACATATGTGGTAGTGCTGCATCATTAAACACACTGACACTGACACTGTCACTGACACTGACACAAACACACATATATATATATATATATATATATATATATATATATATATATATATATATATATATATATATATATATATATATACACATTCTGTCTCTCTCTCACACACACAGAGGTCAACAGTGAAGCGCTGATCTCTAAACTGTTCTTTCCAGCCGGCTGAGCCACTCACACTGATGAGAGGAACATGTGGAAGTGTTTGTGTAATGATAGTGTGTGTGTGTGTGTGTGTGTGTGTGTGTGTGTGTGTGTGTGTGTGTGTGTGTGTGTATACACGAGTGAGAGAGAGAGAGTAAGAGAGAGTACTGGAATGTGTGTATGCAGCTGAAGGCATGTTACTGCGCAACATCAACTCTCCTTGGTCAACTAGGATTACAAATGTGTGTATGGTGTGTGTGTGTGTGTGTGTGTGTGTGTGTGTGTGTGTGTGTGTGTGTGTGTGTGTGTGTGTGTGTGTGTGTGTGTGTGTGTGTGTGTATCATACCTGTACACTGCCACTTTGTCAGCTCCAAAAGCACCAACAATTAGATCTGCAAAGACAAAGAGACAAAGCATAAGAAAGATTTTTTTATAGAATGGACAAAATGTACACGTGTGTGCATGTGTGTGCTTGTGTTTGTCTGAGAAAAAGAGGGGACAGTGTGTCAGCTTCAAAGCATGCCGCAGCTGGGAGTGATTTGAAGCTCTCCAGCAGTCGCCATCGCACAGACGTCTCACATTTTACTCGGATCAACACACACACACACACACGACCAACGAACTAAAAATACTTTACGGTTTCCGTTCAAGACACAATGAAAATTAAAGACAATCAACAAGTCTTCAGAAATTTTTTATCGAAAATAATACACACAAAGCTACATGATATATTTCTATTTCACATATTCCAGGTCAGGTACTGACAGATCCCAGGCCTACCCTGGGACTCACTGGAGTCCAGGCAGGAATACGCCTTGACAGGACACCTGTCTTTTCTAGGCCAACGTGCTGCTAATCGACATACGAGCTTGCTTGTGAGATCAGGGAGGAAACACAAGAACCAGGAGGAAACCTGTACTGTGAACGCATGCTATGAGAACATATGAAACTCCGCCAAGACTGTAACCTGAATTCGTGATTCAGCTGGGGTAATGCTGTGGCACTTTTCCCCCATTTCTCCTTCCTATCTCGAAATGTGAAGTTTGTTTAACAAGACAATAAAAGAATAAAATAAGTCACATTTTAAAATCCCATACCCCCAGATAACTTATTCATGTGTCTCTGATTACTCACACCTGAATCAATGGTCTGTAATTGGACCTTGTATAAATAAGTCTCACTTTTCATAGCACTTTCTGTCTCACATTTGTCTTCCATGTTGGTTGTTGGTTTTCCTTAGTCTCTAGCCTCTCACTCAGGTTATGGTGTTCATGTATTGTCTTTGCTTGGTGTTTTGGTGTCTTTTGTTTAAAAAAAGGTATAATCTGTACAGTTATCTGCTTCCTGTGACTTTGCTATTCTGACTAATAAAATGTTCAGCTTGCTGGAAAAAAACGAGCACTAGAATGGCTTAGTAGAGGCCAAAATGTATCTACTCACAATCTTCACACAATCACAATCTTGATACCAACTTTGCTACCAATAGTGGAACCTAGAAATGTTAATGAATATTTTGTAGAAAAGTGTCTGTTATTTTGTAGAAATTATAAAACAAATCTCACTAACGATGTAATGTAATGTTTACCAGAACAATTTACCACAGTAAACAATTTACTTCTTTTTTATTGTATTTCTATTATACTTTTATTATGTGCTAGGCTACATTTTAGCTTTGTTAGCAGATTAGCAGTGCAAGCTAGCTGTACTAGCGATGTACACTCACCAGAAGCATCATCATATTCCTATATAGGTTTCTATCTTCTTCTAATTAGTTACACAGTTATTTATGACATGTTAAGTTTTTATTTCCTCCATGTTTTCCTAGTTAGGCAGAATGTAGGCACTAACTGCAGGTAGGAATTAACCTTAAAAGAATGGAATTTAAAAAAGACATACCATTTGAGCCATACTGTATGTTTGCTCAGAGGAATTATTCGAGCGAATCATTTTAACTTGGGGCATTAGCGATATGAGAATATCTAATTTCACGTGTTGTTGTTGAACTGTACCTGTCACAGCTCTGAACATTCATAGAAAAGCTGTACCCAACATCCTACATACAACCCACCCTGTATCCACTGTTCATATTAAAACAGCAGAACAGATTTGCATACTGCAATCTGATAGGCTTGTACATCTTATAATGCAATACATCTTAATGTTTTTTTTTTAATGTTCTAAAAAGTCTTTGTTTAAAACCAGTGGCAAATTCTTATACTCTGACCTTACAATGAAACAATACATTGTTTCAATTTCAATCTATATGAAAGTACACAGATAAGAGCATAGAGTATATTTAGCAATGATAAACACACACCTGATTAAAACAGTTTGCTGTCACTGGCAGATCTTTTTTCTTCTAGTGACAGCTGTTTTAGCTATTACTGTAGGTCAGTCTCTCCACACATTTTATAAAAATTACTATCAAATAACTCGACCACTTATTAAACATCATCAGATCCTGATTTATGATCATCTACAAACCGCATTACGGGGATCCTGGACTATCAATCAGAGCTTGCATTTGCAATTAAACCTAATTTAAAACGTTCATGCTTTTCTCTGTCATGTGGAAATATCTCTGAACTAATGAGACCAACATTTGTAAAACTCAAATCCAACTATTAGGCTTTTGTTTGATCAATTACTCAGTTATCTGGTGGAAAAAAATATAATTCTGATTGAGATTTATCACTGGAATGTTGTTTTTTCCAGTGCTGGTTAATATGTAGTGGTCTACAGATTGCTCCTGGAGGGCCTCTAGGAGTCATCCAAAATCTGCGGCTTACAGGCAGGAATGTTCTAGCACACTTCCAGAGAAACCCTAATAAGTGGTGGGAGAGTGCTCCGATTCTTGTCTGATTCCAAAATCTCGAAGAGGCTCCGCAATCAGGAATTTACATTTGGGTCGTCCTGGAGAAGTGCCCGTCTAAAAACCAACCCATTTGACAAGCTTTAGGTGTTGTGATAGAAAACACACCTCCGAGTACTGACGCTCACCAGTGCTACACATACCTTACACACTTACAAAGAGAGAGAGCTTTCTTTTGCTTCAGTCTATAGTGCTGCACAACAGAGAGGGTAATGGATTTATTTAACCAAATCCAATCTGACATCCAATCTGGCTACATAATTTCAATGTTATGTCTATCAGATGGGCTCTGAAGTGTGTTGTGTTCATGTACTGACTGTGAGACTACACTGTGGCATATCAGACTCAAATATTAAGGTCAAAACCCTCTGTGTAGAAGAATCAGCAAAAGGCCCTTGGCTAAGTTGAACCCTTTCCTCACAATTATTTTAAGTGTAATTGCTTCACTTCTTTGTCAAGTTCTCGTACTATTTTCAATCCAGTTATAACTGTACAGCACTTTTAAATATTTACATTGTCAAAAAGCAGCTTTACAAAAATCCTAAGATTTCGAACAAGGAAGCCAAATACAACAGTGGCTAGAAAAAAACATAATGAAGAAACCTTGAGAGAAACCTGAGTCAAGAAGAAACCCACCCTGTTGTGTAGTAGGATCATAAATCATTACACTTTTGTACAAAGTGTATACTATAAAGGGGTGAAAGTGCATTGAAAAGATTTTCCGTATGCAAATATTGTGAATAAGATTCATTGCACCAGCATTGGACAGGCTTTAAAATGACAACAAGCTTTAGATACAGTCTAAAGAATCTAGGTGAGATTATATGAGGTGGTATCAAAAAGTTTTATGTTAACACACTATCACCTTCAAAATAGTCCCCTTGCACATCAATACAGCACTTCCAGCATTCCTGCCACTTCTGAAATATCTCCTGAAAGTCTTCCTTTTGAAGAGTTTCAAGCACCTTTTGTGATTTGCGCTGGATCTCTGCAATGGTGTCAAAAAAGCGATTATTGAGCTGGATCTTCATCTTCAGCGAGAGGGCGAAGTCCGCAGGAGTCAAATCTGGTGAATAGGGTGGGTGCGGAATTGAGATCATGTGGCTTGTTCTCCAACAATCATCATGCACAAGTTGCCGAATGGTTTCGACAATTTCGCAGGTTGAGCTTATTGGAGGTCTCCTGATCTCTTGTCGTCTTCCACTGACGTTCCTCCACTCATAACACCTCAAATCACTCATCACAACATTGCCGTATGTGCACAGCACATTCGCATGAAACTGGGCAAATTCTGGACAAATTCTGCATGAAACTGGGCAAATTGGGGATTTGCCAGTTTCATGCAGAATTTAATGTGTGGTCTTTGTTCTAACTTGCTGTCCATGATGAAATCGCAGATTTCGGTCAGAATAGCACCAGTTAGTCTCGAAACTTGATACCACCTCGTACAATGCATTTCATCAATATTTACTCACAGTTTTAACTGTTTTGGGGACATTTCAGGATTATTTGCTTCCTAAAGATGTTTTGATGTTCACACATATTTAATGTGGACACACATATAATCAGGGTCTGGTCTTGTCTAGTTTGTTTATCATCTCATTAGGTTTCCCACTCATTACGTGATAAATATTTAGCAAACAGAACGTGACAGAACGTATTCTGACCGATAAAATTTTTAGCTTGTCAGGAAAAAACTAATTAGTATTGCTTAGTAAACGCCACTTCTCACAATCACAATCTTCTCTGACAAACACCTTGATACCAACCTTGCTATCAAAAGTGTGAAGAGGTGAATTTGAAAATATTTTAATTTGAAAAAATCTGATTTTTATATAGAAATACAGCCCAAGAAAAAAAAAATGTTAAAGTATACAATTTGGCAAATGCTGTATTTTTACCTAGGAAGCTTTCCCCAAAACAAAAGGCAAAAACAGGCAAAACTCCGGCGAAGTGCAAACAGTTAACAATATGAGAATGAAAAACCATATGTACAATCACAATAACAAGGCTTGGCATGTCAGGAGAATACTGTGCAATACACTGTGCAATACTTTGTGCTGTCTGCAAGTTTGGAGTGTGCTTACAGCCTATAGGGTGTGAAGGGCGATTGAGTCCAGGTGTGTGTGACCAGCAGGATGGAGAATGTGATTAGGACTTAGCTTGTGTGTGAGTGAGTGTGTGTGTGTGTGTGTGTGTGTGTGTGTGTGTGTGTGTCTATTGGCTATTATAGTCCCTGGCGGCTGCAACACGTTCTGGAAGTTGGAGTGAGACGCTGACATGACAAGCATGATATATATTAGTTACAGCAGACTGTCAATGACAATGAACATAAGACTGAACGTTGTTTCTTGCTTGAGCTGATTTGGCGTATACATTACCATTCATGGAATTTAGCAAAGGCTCTTTTCCAGAGCAACTAAAAAAGTGGTTTGAAATCTCTATCAGTAAATTCATTCAGAAACTGCTCTATTAAACTAAGAATACCTGAAACCAAAACTACCTATAGTAGTTAAATATAGTTAGGAATGTTGTGTCTGGAAAGTGGTGGCTCAGTGCTTAACATGTATTCGTAAGGTTGTGTATTCAAATCCCAGCACCACCAAGTTGCCACTGCTGGGCCATTGAGCAAGGCCATTAATCTTGGTGCCAGAGCAGAGAAGAGCTTTAAAACATCAGAGGGATGTGGATCAGTGCAGGGTTAGATAAGTGTTTTAAGTAGAGGGATGCTAATCCACAAGCATCAATATATTAAATCTGATGTAAGCAGCTAGAGGAAGCCAGTAGAGATACTGTAGCAATGGGACGATGTGGGAGAATTCAGGATGGTTCAAAACAAGATCACATTCCAAGGGTGAATATACCTCAGAGTCAGACCTGGCAGAAGTTATTTTGAAATATCACTAATCCAGTCGAGAAATGACAAGCAGCAAACAAGTAATTGAATGGCCTGTGTGGATAGAAATGGACAAATCGTTAAAATGGTTTGAAGGAGAAACTGACATGAGCATATCAGATTAGCAAAGTGTGAAGAATTGGATGGTTATCAACGACAAAGACTGTTGATTATGCACGATTAGCCAATGAACATGTGCAGAGACCAAGGAGGGTTGTCCAGAGAAATCACCAAATCTTAATGTGAGGATGAATCTTCCAGTTTAGATTCGCGTGTAGCCAAGGCGCACTTTGCTTTACCTAAATTCCAATCGCTGTGTGTAAATTCAAAGTTCCACTTTTTATATAATCTAAGGTCTAAATGCACATGCATAGCTAAACTCTGATTGTGGTATTTACACAATATATTCTCATTGTTTTAATTATCCTTGCAGTTAAAATGCTAATCTTGAACTGATGTCCAGTCCATTGTTCCTTTCTTAACACTATAAAACAACACCAAGCTGCTGTCAAAAATACATCTTTAGGCTCAAACGGCAACTTTCGGCCATGCTAAGCCTCGGGTCTCACAGGGTTAATCGATGCTCACGTCTGTTAAAGCTATCCCAAAGCACACAGGTTTCTCCTGCCAGAGAAATATCTGAACAAAGCCAGCAACTGCAGTTCCCACCTACACCTCCAACCTCGCATTCCTCATCTCTCATTTCATCCATCAATCCATCCTTCCATCCAACTGTCTGTCCATTACCCCAAAGGTAATCAGTAATGATCTCCTGGTATACTTATTTTTTAAGGAATGACTCATTCTGGGTTTATAACTGGGTTTGATAGTTATAAAAAGAAATCACATAACAGTACAGATATGTCTATGACATATGACATATCAAGGGCACTAAGCACTCCAAACCAATTCTGCCATATGTCACGCACATATCTGTACTGTTATGTGATTTTTATAACTATACGTAACAAAGGAGAGTTATTGTGGTCTTGTAAAATCTAACTTTTGCCAAGACAAAAAAAAAAAAACAGGCGTAGAATCAAGGACACATACATGCTCAGTTCCCTTAGACAATATGCTATTGATTCAAGCAGCATGAAATCTATATAAAGCCAGATTCTCTAGGCAGCCTATAAATGTTTGGCCCTGCTATATATCAACCATCTCCTCCTGAGAAAAGATCACGGTAAATGCCTGTGTTAACATGCAAAGATTTTCACAATCATTTCGCTTAATGAGCTGTTAAGTTTTCTAAACTCAGTAGTCAATCTCTGTTTACATGTCGCATGTAATCCAATCTATTATTATGCACATGTGTAGCGTCAGGGTTGCTATAACAGGAAGAGGGTTTTTGAGTGTACTCTGATCAGTGCATTTTATATTTTTAATCACACTGTTTGTTTCCATCACAGCAAAACATCATTAAAGTCACACCATCGAAACTCGGGATCCATCTGTATTTTCTCGACTGAACCTTGTATATAAATTGTTCTTTTTTATTAATATATTATTGTATCTGAATATTTCTGTCACCAAGACAAATTCCTTGACAATATATCTGAAATGTGTTTGTGACAACTGAAAAGTACTTTATTCTAAAATGCTATGGTTGTTGAAAAATAACCCAAAGTGCTTTCATAATCTTCTGGTATTATAACACCTTTACAAATCTTCTGTTATCAATATTATGGGCCATTTGCTGGGAATAATTGCATGATAAATAAGGTTTCTACAAAAAAATAAAAATAAAAATGACACCAAAAAGTCACATGAGCAGAAGTTTTTCTCTTTCAGATCACATTCATTAATATGAACAATTAATCTACACTATACTCATCCTGGTGAGGGTTGCACTGGTCTACATTAATGTACTACTGCATTTTTATATATATTATGGAAAGCAGAACCAAATATGAACTTATTTGTGACTGGCTATTTGACAGCTCCTGTCAGCTGACATTTGCCCTTTGACTTTAACCCTGAATTTCACGCTTGACCATAAAATGTGTGCATTTAAATACCAAACTACAAAACTCACATGCGGGCAATGCACATGAAAACCTGATTGATGTTACGCAAGGACTATTATATTACACCGACACATGTGTACACCAGTCACACACACATATACTCACAACATCAATAATAACCATCAAAGGCTAATCAAGATCCTGGTCTTTACTCTAATCAGAGATAAAGGTGTGTATGCTTTCAACGTTGTGATATCATGACTTCACTTAATAGAAAAAGAAAAGTCTGCTTTTCTTCTTAGTCTGTTTTGTAAGGGTCTGCTGTGCGTCATCACCCTGCCAGACGTGTGAGTGTGGGTGCGTACGTGAGTGTGTGTGTGTGCGCGCATTCTAAACCCCATACTTTTGAACATTTCTTTTAAATCAATCAACCACTCAATCTTTGAAGACCACCTCATTAACTCCTGAACAAATGCTGATTACAAAGTCAGCATTGCACACGTACTGGCATCGTCCACTTTGATGGAAAGTGCATGTGTCCATTACATCAACAGCTAAGCCTAGCTTAGTGGACATGTGTTATTATCGTAAAGTTGTTTCACCAGTTCTCCAAAGACTGCATTTGAAGAGGTTTATTTTATTTGAATTTCTTTCTGGCGTCACAATTTTTTAACGCATTTTATATAAGTGCTGATGTGGGAAACCTTGCACATGGTCAAGCATTGACATTTTTGAATATAGACTTGATCTCAAATGTTTCTCTTATTATACATCCTTTCTGCATATATAAGGGTACAACATGCAAGGCAGATCATTAGATCCATACACTCCTAGATCAAAACATTTCCTCAAGGGTTTTTTGGGTTGTCCAGGTCTTTACATTTTGAATGTTCTCATAAATGAGAAAGCTTCTATTGTAGGTTTCTCATTTTCAAGACAAACTCAATAAAGTATGTAGGCAGAATGGAAGTTTAAAGCTGAGGTACCATTCTGGCTTACAAAATAAAGAATGAACATTGAATCACGTGGGTAATCCCATACGGTAAAAAATTAAGATTTTTTTGTCCAAAATATATTTAAAAAATATGTTGTTTGCTGTGATGCTCAATAAAATATACTGTATTTTTAAATCAAAAATATATTTCATTTAAACCAAATATTTTAGGGTCAAGAAAATACATTTCCAAACTTACAGTAGAATAAGGATTGGATCGAAAGGTCAGAAATTCAAATCCCCCCACCACAAGATACCACTGCTGGGCCCCTGAGCAAGGCCCTTAACCCTGCCCTGCTCAGTTGTAAGTCACTATGGATATGGGTGTCTGCCAAATGCCGTCAATGAAATTAAGATTTTCTTAAAATGTTTCATGTGAACTTATTTTTTTTGGGATTGAAATATATGGAGGGCAAAATACATTTTTGAATAATTTTTAAATATATTTGAGAAAATATACAAAAAAATGGGAAAAAAGTATTTATAAAAAATGTATTTAGACATTTTTTGTAATTTTTTTTTTTGGTACATTTTGGAATCTATTTGGAAATCTATTTTTGATCATATAGGATGGATGAAAGAGCACCTAAAATTCATTCTGTACCAGGAACATGTGTATTAAAGCCAGAATCAGAGACAAAGCCTTGATATGATCCTATTTAATCTCACAGAAACAAAAAGGATTTCAAGTGTGGCTTCAAAATCAAGCTCTGCTGGTTTATCAAACTCTAATGAACGCTAATCAATAATTTCAGAATCATTTGGGAGGAAAAAGGTTTAAACGCTTGCATCTGGTGTCCCGTTTATGGACCCCCTATTCTGTATATAAACATATAAAAGAGCCTGGACAAAACGAGAGTGGCAGTCAGAGTAAACAAACTATTACCCAGTTCGGTTTTTGATTAAAATCCACCCGAAGCATTATTGCATGGCTTCCTCTGGTAGATCGGGTGGAAAAAGTTCCAAATGAAACGCTCGTGCTGAGGGTGGTCCACTTTTCGAACATAGAAGTAAAGCGGATTACGGAAACGTGAAAAGTTCAGAACTTGCCGCTAACGAACTTTACACACTCCTATGTGATACTGAGATGTGTGTTACTGGGCAACAGAAGAAATTAAACACTTCCCGCTACAGAGAAAACCGTACGGCCAACACACTGTAAGGTTACAGCTAAATCAGCAGTGGGGTTCAGGTTTAGCAAGAAACATCTGTCTTAATTGTAGAGTCAAAAGACCACACATACACGTACACACTTTTGTGCGCACACACACACACACACACACACACACACACACACACACACACACACACACACACACACACACACACCTATGCACGCACTGACTCAGTTTCCTTTTCGAATGAAACGCTTGGTCTCGTACACTGTTGACGTAGTGGTGTTCTGGAAAGTTAATCTGCCACCCTACGTTTTTAAATCAAATGTCCAAGTAGAAACACAGTAAATGGCTGTCTATCCTTTTTTTAAATCTTTTCTACAGTTTATAAGATATTAGAGCGCAATTGTTTTGCAATATTAGCTTTGATTTTTAAGGACATTATGCATTTTCAGTCATTGTTTTGCCATTGTTCTTGCAAGAATCCTGCAGGAAAGTAACAGTTTGATAAGATTTACACAAATATATATTCTCTGTTCTCTGTTGGCTTGAAAAGAATCTATCAGAATCACTGACTTACTTTTGAAAATATTTTTGTACATGAATATGCTTTAACGAAATCAGATTTTGAGTTGACGGCACTGGGGCCATCTAGCAGGCATACAGTAATATCTGCATTTTCATGTCCTTTGATTGGATAGTCAAAGTGTGCACTAGTCAGAGCTGTAGCCAACTGCACAAACTCAAACATATTTGTGTGGGATTTAGTAGCTGTTTTTTTATTCCATAGTGGCTGACAGAGAAGAAATTAAGTTGGTCGCAGATATGCTTACACAGACATTTACAAGACAGGAGGAGAAGGAAAACACAGCTAAAACAGTTCAAAACAATTGATAAGCTCAAATCCACCGGAAAACCTTAAAGCAGGGAAAAAATGCACAGAAAACCCGGGATCATTTTATGAGGTTAATATTGATGCTTTTGATAAAGATGATGTGGGAGCTTTTGTTAAATTACGTTCATTGGGTTTCTTGCTTCAGTAATGGCATTCATTCTCGCTGCATGAGATACATGTCTGTGATGCAGCCCTCTGTTATATTCCTTTTCTCTATAATATTGATGGTTTCTGTAGCCATGGCATGATAATGACTGTATTAAAAGGTGGATTGACTCAAAAACGGATTGACTCAAAAAAATCAAGTTATTGGTCTGAGTTTTGGCTATGAGCTGCACTATATCCTCAGACATAATAATAGTAACAATGATAATAATAATTTAAATATGAAGAGATACCACTTGAGACTGGCCAACATCTATTTTCTTTGACATTACATTTAAATGTAGGTACTTGTAAAATAAATGTTTTTTGTTACAGTCAGTGAAAAAAAAAAAACCTTTCTGGTTATGTTTGTGTGCGTATGTGTCTTATTTACATTGTTGTGTAAATGTAATAACATTATAGCTTTTTTACTGAATAATACTGCTGAAAGAAATAAAGAGGCTTTTGCTTTTTTTAACTTTAGATCAGAGCACAGGGTCAGCTGGAACAGAGAGAGGTTTAAGGGCCTTACTCAAGGGCCCAAAAGTGTAATTTCTTGGAAAAATGCCACTTTGCTGTTTTTGCTGATATAAAACACACTTTAGTAATATTTCATAACTATTTATACGGTTTATTTCCTTTTCATTGCCAATTCTTAATTTCTTTTCCTAAAAAACAATGACACTTAAATGAGTTTTTGCTGGTTAATAATGGTTTATGTTGATTTTAACTTTTTAAATACTATAGAAAGTTTAAATTCAGGCCAAACATTGTTGATGATAAATCATGGATGTTGGCGCTCACTACAATGCCTAGAAAATCAAAATTTGGCTCTGGGTTACCTGGGGAGATGCTGAAAATTTTGTGTGAAAACATCCAGACTTACCACCATAATAGCTCTACAGCTGAGCCTGAGAAATAAACATGTAGCAGTAAAGCTTAACATGTTCCAGAGAATTCCTCAGCAAACTGTTGTGCTGGTAATGTGTATAAGTGTGTAGGGGTCAAACACACTCTCTCTCTCTCTCTCTCTCTCTCTCTCTCACACGCACACGCAAATATACACGCAATGGCAAAAAAATATGCAATTGTACTCGATAGATTGTTTTGAATGCAAAAACAAAAAAGGCAATTATAAGAACAACTAAATCAAAACCACATCCACAATTCAAACTAAAGCAGTGAAAAATAGACACAGCCTTATTCATAGCCCCAACAGATGTTTCTAAATCAAATTTGAGTCCCTCTGCCTTGCTCATGGTCTTGCTGAACTTGCTTTTGTCTCATCTCTGTGGTTTTACATCCACAACACTGGTATAATTGCATTGCCAGAGACATGTATAAACAGCACAAACAGACAGGGAAAAAAAAGAAAAGAGATGAAAAACAGAAAGCTCAAGGATCTGTCCCTACTCACCGGGGTACTGGTTGTTATCCAAGTCTGAGTCCCCACGCAGCGTAAACCCAAAGCCCGCCGGGATTCCAGTCGTCGCCCAGGATCCTTTGAGCACCTGCGAGGCCTTCAATCTTAAGCCAGACCTCTCGCCGTTATAGATAAACACACAACCGCTGCGGTCCTCGCCAGCAAATGGAGCTCCTACTGCCACATCTGAGACAAAGAGAGATGATGAATGAAGACAAATTAAAGCAGGACATTGAAAAGTATCATGCAGTGTTTTGATTTATTGCGCATTTAAAATGTAAACCATCAGAAAGATTTCTCTACAAAGCACAATTTGATCCTGTAATGGATAGTGATTTGTTAAGGAAGCGCAAATAATTTTGAATCAACTGTTACAAATGGACCTAAGGTCTATCATTCATCTTTTTAGAGTAGACACTTTTTCTGGCCATGGTCATCATTGTTTCGATCATATCCTCGGAATTCTGGGTAAGAGGTGGTGAAATGCCAGTTCATTGCAGTCCACCATACATCGGTCTAACTCAGGGGCAATCTAGCATAGTTAATCCAACTACTGTCATATTTTTGCCAGATAGGAGGAAACCGGAGAACCCCGAAGGAACCTCATGAATCATGTGGAAAGTCATGCATGCCCTATAACCCCAACTTAGAAGCGAAACCAGGGACCCTAAAGATGTAAGCAGACAAGCTACACCGGTCCCTGCAGGTAACCAACATGATAGACGATAAATCTCGATTTCTTCACCTGTTACGTCTGTTATTTCTCACTGAGATGGTTCAACCTGGCAAGAGCACAAGCGTGGCTTTCAGTAAAAAAGATTAAATGGATACTCAGAGAGGCATGGAGCTCTATGGGGACAAAGTGTGCTCACATACACACAAAGACACACAAATCTGCTACTGCATGTGACCCGTATCTCTAAGGTACCGTTATCCCTTTCTAGTGCTTCTCTCACACCACTGTGAAAACCATTAACCTACATCTTTTTCTTCTCTTTTTTTTTTAGCTTATTTAGAAAAAATCTAGGGCTAGCCCCTTTTCAGAATTGTGGCTTTTATAGAAAACTATAACCCAAGTTAGAATTAGACCAATTTATCAAAAAAGGTTTAAAGACTAAAAACAAGAGACAAGGATGAAGAAAACAACAGAGGAGAAAGTGTTGGTAGCAGAATTGTCATGTAGTTTTATGGCATTTGGCAGATTCCTTCACAGCAACCTACACTGCTAAGCAATTAAGGGTTAAAGGCCTTGCCCAAGGGCCCAGCAATGACAAAAGTGGGTCTGGGATTTGAACTTATGATCTTCTGAGGTACCATTGCCCATAAAGCTGTGCAATGATTTTATTAAAAAGTACTTGAACATTGAAAATTGTAAGAAATTAAATTAGTAATAAATCAATTATTATACCTGTAATGATTATAAAATAATTAAAGCCTTCACACTAATGGAAAAAATGCGGTATGGGAATTCCAAAAGATCTCGCGATGAAGGATGTCGGAGGACTTAGAACTGTTTTTAACTGAACAAAGCATACAGCAGCAGAAGGCGAAAAGTTTAATTAGTCCTAACAAAATAACCACAAGTAATGGTTTCATATCCTTGAACAGAGACCACATACTTAGTGCTTGTGTGTATTTATATGCACGTGTGTTTGGGGGTGGTTTAGAAAATGAACTACATCCTAAGCTATAAATAGGCTTAGTTTAAACTTGGCATGCTTTTGAGTAAGTGCCCAGTTTATTTCCTCTTCCTGCCTAGCGACTGTTATCCTACCTATCCTGTACTTCTATAATCGCACTGCAACTGGCATGGTGCGAAAAGACCAAATATCTTCTAGTTAGTATGGAAACCACCATAGTTTCATGGAACTGAAAAAAATTTAAATGTGGTATGGTGGTGTATATATTGTGTTATGTGACAGAGAAAGTAATGTACCGTGCAAGGCTCTTACAGTTAATCCAACACCATAACATGACATATTAAATACAAATGAATTAAAATGCTAGAAGTGTTTAATCTCTTTTTTTACACTCACATATCTTCAATGATGTTTCCAAACCGAATATAAATAGAGTTGCAAAGGTGCCATTTTTCAATCAAAATGTTCAACCTTTTTCATATTAAACAACCCAGGAAGTCATATCTCTAATATTAAAACAATGCATAAATAAGTTTTACTGGTTTACATTGGGATTCTGACCTTTCCAGTCATTTGCAACTCTTCCTCAAATTTGGAGGCACACAATTGTACAGGATGTCTTTGGATGATGTAGCATTAACTAGGAGACAAACCTGTTCCAGCATGACAATGCTCCTGTGCAAAAATGAGCCCTAGAAGATATGGTTTGCATGGATTAGAAAGGAAGATCTTGAGTGGCCTGCTATAGAGCTCTGACCTCAACCCTACTGAACATCTTTAGAATGAATTGGAATGCTGACTGCATCCCAGGCCTCTTCGCATCACCTGCATCAGTACCTGACTTTACTCACACTCTTGTGGCTGAATGAGTAAAATCTTAAACATATTCCCAGAGGAGTGGAGTTTATTATAAGAGCAAATGGGGATTTATTGTGGAATGGCATGTTCAAAAAACATATACAAATCTTGTGGTCAGGTGTCCACAAAGTTTTGTCAAGGTTTTATTTATATATGCATCCCTCACTGGTAATAACCAAAGCAGCTGATAGTAAAGAACAGCATTCTGGGTCAAAGCGATGTTGTTTACTTAAAAAGCATCTGCATCCATTTTCCTTGCCTAGTCAGCATTTGCTAATAACCAGTGTTAGTTGCTACTTTGTGTTGCTAGCCATAAATTCCCAGTACTGTTTTATGTGTATAATATTTTTATCAGGTGACTTGCAAAAAAGGATAGAAGTAGTAGCTTTTCAGAGCTTGATTTGCGATCATTCATTCTGATTAGATATAATGAAATACAACCTGACTGCTGCCAATTCTTGTTAATGCATAAATGAGCATTGTATCAGCTCGATAACCAAAACAAGGTTGGTATTGGAGTATATTTTCTGATTCGAATGATTAACCTGATCAAAACGTTGTGATAAGTATTCAAATCGAAAGAGATGTCCCACATGAGACCCTATGATGAACAGGATGTATCAGTTAAGTGTGGCATTTTGGCGCCAGTAATCCGGAAGTTATGAAACCTCTGCTAAATTAAATATTCATCTCTGTGTCTACAAAGTAAAGCACAGGCTTACAAAGAAATAGTTTCATAGCTGTGATTGCATGGCATGTTATTAGTCAGGTCAGTGTGGCTCTGACCTGACTAATGACAACCGGATGTCATTTTCACTAATAGATACACACAGGGTGCTCACTAAAGACATGGAAGATCAAATGTACACTATTTTACTACAATATAGAGATGTGGAAATACAGACATAACAGCCGCTATTAAAACTATTGATTTGGACTCTCTAATGACTCTCTCATTTATCCAAGAGCCTTGTTTCATAGGCTTCCATAGCGGCATCCCAAACATTCATGCTGCATAAACTATAATTTATCCCTGGTGATCTTTTGCTACAAAAATCGAAGAGTGTTGGGTTACTTCAGATCTCACACACACACACACACACACACACACACACACACACACACACACACACACACACACACAATGTGATTTGAGTGTGTAGCTTTGTGTGAGACATTGGCAGAGTCTGAGATGCACATTTTAAATTCATGCCTTACAGAAATCTTATCTCATTCCAGTAAAGGTGGGTGTAATGTGTATTCACAGGGGTACCGGCATACACACGCACAAACACTTTAACACTTAAACTATATGTACTATAGTATGATTATAATAGTATGTACAGAAAAGTGCAACCATGTACACACAAGTGTGTGTGTGCATGTGGCTAAAGCTGCTTAGGTATACATGCAACACTACAAATGACTGTTTTGTCTAATTTACTTGTTTGTTTTGTCTGCAGCTCCTACCTGAGGGTAATGCTTAATAAAAAAAAAAGTTTAATTTTTACTATAAAATTGGTCATTTTTAAGGTACAAAGTGTAAAAGAACTGGCCATGTTTGGATAGGTCAGCTCTGTACTTTCACATGACTATATTCCAAGTCAATTGTAAACTTGTCAATAACAGCTCAAATTTCTTATAGGAAGAAATCTACAATAGTGATGTTGATGAGGACAAAGTGTGCACACTGTGGACAATTAAAAGTACCATATGTGAATGCCCAGGACACTCTCAGGTAATAACATTTATGTGGTAAACAATGTGTCATAATAACCTCAAAATGTGATAAATGGCTAGGAGCAGCTTCAGGGGTCATATCACGTCTAAGCCATGACCATTTAACCGCTTAACATTTAAGATATAAGAATTGTGCAGGTGAAGCAAACTGTTTTTGGAATAAACACTTGCTAACACACTTCCCTCCTTAAATATCCAGCCTGGATATCAGTAAGGTCACCTTAAATATTTATTGATCATAAAAGTTAAGTTACTCTGGAAATATCTTATCAGTTTGAACATCTTGGTCTGTGACCGAGCTGGAGCTTCTCACATGTTGCTTTGACACAATTTCTGATATCTTGAACACAGTTTTTTCCCCATGAGCAAAATATGACTAGTAGGTCACATATGTGGAGGACCACCTAAGCAGCTTTTCTTCAGTGGGACTGTGATGTCATGTTTGTAACATATAAAAGACCCTTGTTGTCATGTTTGTCCGTGGGCCATTTGCGTGTGACCCCGATGACCTGGCATTCCATCTGACCTCTTGACATTTAGCAACAAAGCATTGTTATTGGTCCTGCTGTTACCTCTAATACAAGCCACTGTACCATAATACTTATTTATTATTATAAATTATTATTATTTATTTGATTGAACTATATTCATTTGTATTATAACTATGCTTCATCAGCATAAAAAACTACTTTTTACTACTTATTTAGATTAAGTACTTAAAAAAAGATCTTTTTTTTTATCTTGTCCTGCCAATGTCCTTCCACATTGAATTAAAATTCAATGCATTTTACTATAATTTGAATAAAGTACTGTACTTTTACTCAATTCTTTTTCCAGCCCTGTATTTTGACAAGACCATATTCAAAGTCACTTGTCAACTTGTCGATAACAGCTTAAATAGCTTTAAGGAAGAAATCTAAAATTGATGAGGACAGTGTGCACACTGTGGACAACCAAAAAACCAATGTGAAAATTGACAGCACTCTGAACTTGGAAGGAGAAGATACAGATATCACACATCGACACAGCAAAAACAGACTTGTATATACATACTTTCACAAGTACACACATGTTTATTATTACTACAGATAATCTCTATTATCTATAACATAATATTCCACAGGGTATGAAATGTCTTGTTTACTCTATCAATTTTGAGACATTTGGCCTCTGCATGGGGTTGTAAAACTAGTCCCCCACCCACACACGCACACACACACAGCCCTCACCCCCCACACACACACGATGTGGAGTTCCTTCACTTTGATCATTTCTATTGCCCTGAACATTAATAAAGTTAATAATATTTTCCCTAACAGGACACACTCACGCACACAACATTGTGAGCTAATTTCCTCTGACTTACACTTTAGTGTAGCTAAATATTCCTTTCCCTACCAACACACACACATGCATGTGAGAGCAAGTTATGCATCTCCAAACAGGAAACAAGTGACAGAGGTGCTGGGTCACTAGCTGAACTCATAAATCCTGATTGATTTTAGCTTTATAATAGGATTTCCTCCTCACCCAAGACTAAACATGGCCCTTGATCAGGAAATGTGGAGGAGGAGAAAGAACTATTGCTTTCTGACATGCATAAACATCCAAAAATAGGAACACACCCACACACTCGCATACTTACCCAGGTAACCGTCCTTATTGATGTCTCCAAGAGGAGCAATGGTGCTACCATAGCGTCCAAACAGGTGTACCCCAGTGAGTGTTATGGGAGGTGAGAAGAGTAGTGTGTCTTCCTGTAAGTAAAGGTAAACCCGGCCGACCTCTCGTGGCTTACTCTCAAACTCCCGGTCCATATACAAAGGCGCTCCTACCAGAACATCATCCAACCTACAGACACAAATGTGAGAACACAAGATTATGAGGTACCTAGAAATTCTGATTAGACTAATTAGAAATGTAACTAAATACCAAATACACATAGCCCCCGACTTATGATAGTGATGCGTGCTGATGACCCCATTGTAATTCGAAAATTTCATAAGTGAAGACATGGCCTAGCCTACCCAGGAGTCTTAAAGAATGGTGATCATCAAAAAACATTCTACATATGCTGATTCTACATCATTGAACATTTAAAGGCTCTGGTATTGGGAAATTGGTGATTATATGGAACTCAGATGTTAAGCTAATTTATAATTTAACTCCAACTGACTGTATAAGACTGTAGAGAGGACATTACTCAATCACACAATCTGATGCTCATGATATTTCTTATTACTAATATTACTTATTACTTAATTACTAATTAAATTTGTAATTTTTTATTACACAAAATCCTGCAAAATCAATGAGTTTGCAAATCAAAATGAAAGAAAGAATGAAAGAAAGTTACTTTATACTTGTCAAATGTACTTTACAGCACAGTGAAATTCTTTCTTCACATATCCCAGCAAAGTTAGGAAGCTGGGGTCAGAGCGCAGCGTCAGCCATGATACAGTTAAAAGTTGGGTTACAACTAGAATACAATATTAACTTTATTTTTATAAATGTCCTTAAAAAAAAATACTAATTTAGATTTAGCAAGCGTGAGCAATGCACACGATCATGAAAAGCACAAGCACAAACCTGATCAGTATCAGTTAAATACCACTGCGATACAGATAATTACTAGAGACAATGCAATAGAGAAATTGTTGTAAACCTGGACTTCATTAGTGATTAGTAATTAGGGAAGAATTACTACATTTAGCTAACTGTAACTAAATCCCATAAAATATCCTGCAGGCAAGAAAACCACAGGCAGGAAAACAGGCATATTAATACAAATACAAACACACTATATGGACAAAAAATTGCAGACACCTGGCAAAAATATCTGTATGGGCTTATTTAAAATCCCACTCGACAATTAATACCATGTTCCACTAGATTTTTTGGAGTGTGCTTATAAAGATTTGCGCTCATTCAACTAAAGGGGAGTTAGTAAATTTAGGTACTAATGTAGGGTGAGGAGGCCTGGGGTGCAGTCAGCATTCAAATTTATCCAATAGGTGTTCAGTAATTGAGGTCAGAGCTTTATAGCAGGCCACACAAGATCTACCACTCCACATTGTCATGCTTGAACAGGTTTGGTCTCCTCCTTAGTGAGGGGGAAAATTTAATGCTACAGCATCCAAAAACATCCTATATAAATGTGTGTCTACAACTTTGTAGTAACAGTTTGTTAAAGAACGGCATGGCAGGTGTTCCAATACTATTGTCCACATAATGTATTTAAAGTATTGTGCTGATACTGGTATGGATAAAGACTATGCATTACACCAAAGATAAATATACAGAGACCTGCTTAAAGTAAAGCTTTCCATGGAAAGAATAGCACTGACACACACAAGCACAAAATGTCTTCCATTTTGAGTACATTACTAGAAAGAAATGACTAATAAAAAGCAGTACCAATAACTCATCCAGAATCGAAACATCAGCTGTATAAAATAACCAGCAAAATATATGAACCTATTAAATCAAGTCTTTTTGGAGATCTGATATTTAAAAAAAAAGCTTTGGGTTATTTATGTTCATGTGGAGGCATGCCAAAGATTGCTGCACTTTTGAAGAGATTTGGAAAATAACCAGGACTGATGCATAAAGCAAAGAAATATTTTGTTCCTACATCTCATGTTCCCAAGCTGAAATCGAACCGCATGAAACTATTGAACCACATCAGACTATTGTTGTAGGTTGCGTCCCAACCAACCAGTGTGACTTCCCCCCTGATTAAAGTGCGATACCAAAAAAACAAACAAAAAGTAATTTTTACATCGACTCAAGCAAATTGTCTATTTCCCTGGCTGTCTTTACAAGAACACTCAGCATACTCTTCATCTCCACTTCCTGTTTAGTGGCTTTTGTGCTTAGCACTGTATGCTCTTGGGTATGTTAGTGTCAATAGAAACATAGCATTGTGGTGTAAACACTGGGATTGGTCTCAAATTAAGGGACATTGTAAAGTCAAACACTGCTACATTTCAAGCTTAAGTCTAAAGAGAGAGTGAGGAGGTGACCACAGTGCAATCAGCCATGTGTGTCCACAAAGCCCAGTGAGAAAATCACAGACTCAACACAGGAAGAGAGCATAGCGAGCAAAGTGCATCTACTCCAAATAATCTATGACACAGAAAAAAAGAAAAGAAAGAGGATGGAGTAAATGCAGAGTGAAGAAAAGAGACAAGACAACAGGAGTAGTTGGAAATGTAAAAAAAAAGATAAAAAAAAGAAAAGAGAAGTGACTAGATCAAAAACAACGAAAGAAGACAATAGACTAGATGGAAAGACTAAAAAAGAAGAGAAAAGAAAAGAAAAAAAACTAGAAAAAAAGCAAAAATAAATAAAAGAAAAAATCTATTTTAAAAGCAAAGACAGATAGGACTAGTAGAAAAGTAGTGAAAAGTGAAGAAGAAAAATAATAAGAGAAGATACTCGATAAAAATACTACACAAAAACAAGAAAAGATACTAGACAAAAAGGAGAAAAAGAAGAGAAGAGACCATATGAAAGGCAAAGAAATGGGGAACTAGATGATAAGCAAAGAAATAAGCGAATAGACTTGATGAAAAACAGAACAAATAGTAAAGACATGAAGAGAAGAGACTAGATGAAAATAAAGAAAAAGAAAAGAAAAGAAAAGAAAAGAAAAGAAAAGAAAAGAAAAGAAAATACTAGATAAAAGGCAAAAAAATTTTACAAAAAGAGAAGGACTAGATAAATACTAGACAAAATAAAGTAAAAGATTCAAGACAAAAAAATAAAAACTAGAAAAAGAAAAGAAAAGATACTAGATGAAAAGCAAAAAGAAAAGAAGAGACTAAATTAAAAGCAAAGAAATTAGAGACAATAGACAAGATGCAACACTAAGACAAAAGAGAAAGAAAAAGAAAAGAAAAGAGAAGAAAAGAAAAATGAAAAGCAGAAAAAAGATGCTACACAAAAAGAAGAAAAGAAGAGAAGAGAGCAAAGATCCTAAAAGGCAAAAGTACAGGGTACTATCAACTAAACAAAAAAGAAAACGGTGATGAAAAGAACGTGAAAAGATGCTGAAAATTTAAAGATAAAACGGAAGATAAAAGGGAGAGCTGGTTAGTCTTTGGATTTGTCAAGTTATCATTCAAAAAAGTATAATTTTACCCAACATGCATTTGCACTTGAACAAATCCACCCTGTTGACACTAAACCTACTTATATCTCATAAATCAGATGAATCAGATCTTCAGGCTATACAGTTAATAGAATAAGGAAGCAGAAACATCTGCACACGCCTTGTAAAACAACACCTACACTTTTCTATTCAAAACCAAACCTAATCATCCAATAAACCAGTCTAATGTCACTGGGGACATGTGATGATCGACCTGTCAAAACTTTGTAGGTCATATGAGTGTTCATTAACTCCTCATCCTCTTCTAGCTGCGTTGTGTTATTGTGTGTATGCTTTTATAGCTGGTGTAAGAAACTCACCCATCGCCATTAATATCAGTCACTGCCACAGTGTATCCAAAATATGAAGCCATCTAGTAAAAAATAAATACATAAGTAAAAAAAAACATCAGCAAAAAAATAAATGTTTTCCAGAGCATAAATCGCCCCTGGTTTTTCCAAGACTACACTGCATGCGGAAAGTTTGGAAACACCTAGATTTTTATCGTTAATTTAAAAACATTTTTTAGAATTTTTTTGGAGAATTTCTTTGACATTTTTATTATATACAACAAACTGTCATCTTAGGCAATAACAATAGTTTTTCAATGAAATACATGCAGTTGTACAACACAGTTTTTAATCTAATGATTCGTGTTCTTGGACACGTATTTCCCTCTTTTTTCACGTCACTCAGCACGAGAGCCTCCGTCTGGCTTTATCTCTATAGCAACGTGAGGCAGAGGTTAATGGGTAATTTTGACAGAAATGCCAAAGGTTATCTTTTCCCTATTTTTATCAGAGAAAAAGGCAGAAAGTATATGATTAGGGTTAAGATAAGGGTTAGGGCTATGCTGTAATCAATGTCTGTGTATCTAATTATCACAGTCTCCTTAATTAACCGAGATAATATATTTTTGGACTGGACGGAACCACTGACGATGGTTTATAATGACCCGAGTAGGTTACCGAATTTAAAGCAATAAAAACAAGCATAAATTCCACTGCTTAAATGCTGAGTAATAGTGCTTGAAGATTAAAAAATATGAATAACATACGAGAGAAAAAATACAGCGTCTGTGGTATCCAGTGGCAGAAAGAAAACTTTGACGGAGGCACCAAAAAATAGTTACTATTGAAATACATTACATAGAAAATCGTCCTCAGTGACACAAACAAGAGGGAAATTCGTATCTATGAACACGAATCAATAGATTGCATTTACAAATATAGATTACAAATGCAGTGAGACTGGGCTGAGTTATACCACATTCTACTTCAAGTTCCTGTGTGTTTTTGGAGAGCTTACTAACTCTTTATGTACATGTCTGGTTGAATTGTGAAAGGAATACTGAACCAAAATAGCTGCCATTCTATACTTCAACACCATGCAATTCCATCTGGTCTTCGGCTAATTAGAACCGACTTCACCACACAACAAGACAATGACCCCAAGCATACGTCCAAGTTCTCTAGGCGTTATTTAGAGAGCAGTCAATAGTGTTATCTATTATGGAATGGCCTGCCCAGTCACTGCACCTAAATCCTATTGAACTGCGCTGGTAAAAAAAACTTTGGTAAGATTTACAAGTAATGTATTTCAGCGGAATGTTTGGAAAAACGAACTGTGAAGATGCCAAAAGTATGTAAAGCTGTTATTCATGTGTTTGGATTTTTAAATGAAACTGAAGTTGAATATCTGAACATTGATATTTGAGTGGTCAAACAAGGAATATGCATGTGTCTTTCAAAAAGCATAAAAGACCAAAGACTAAAGACTTGTTGTTTCCAAACTTTTGACAGGCACTGTATGTTAAAGAACATATGAACTAAAATCATATATCAAAATATATGTTCATTGTTTATAACACTACACAGCTCCAACTTGCTCCATTTCAGTTTTTTTAACCTAAAAGTAAGAATACAAAATATCAAATAATAATACGATGATTTGAACTGACCTGCTCGCCAGTGAAATTCTGAATGAGGGTGAGATTTGTGGAGTTTATCACAGCAACCTAAAAAAAAAAAGAGGGAATCTATGAATTATGATCGATCCAACTCCAGAATAAATAAGAATTTAAAGTTACATCACCCGATTTTTAATCAAACAAAACATACAAACCGTTGTTTAACACAACTAAAGGCAGTTTTTTAATGGAATCATATTCACGATCTAGAAAAATACACCCCTCCCCAAACCCTTGATAGTACAGTCCAGTCCACCCAAACCTGGGATTCCTTAACAGAATCTAAAATAACATCCAGATGGGGTGAAGCTGAGTTGCTGACACTTACTAGACATGCATGCCGACCCTACCACACTAACGCACTAACACGTGCGCTTTCCCATATGGAGGACATGAAATCCACACACAACGTCCTCAAATATATATACCAGGATTTTTCAAACCATTCTTGCTGCATCGCTGCCTTGCTTGAGTCAATAGCTCGTATCGTACACACGTCTCTCTATGCACTTCCTTTTTTCATTCCCACACCCTAATCGTGTCTGCTCTTTCCCGTCTGGTTGAACTGACCTCTGACCCCCTTGAGACAGAAGGATAATGAGAGCGAGAGACAGAAAGCGAGAAACTAAAAGTGAGAGAAACAAATAGGGTCGTTTTGCTTACATAGCCGAAGTTCTGTGCTCCTCGTGGAACTCCCGCTACCAACTCTGCAGAGAAAACCACGGCTTGGATAAATATATAGAACATAAACACACAGTGCTACATGTATAGACTTCTTACAAGTAAAAAAATGTATTTATTATTTATATATATCTGTGTTATCTAAGAGTAAACAATGAGGTGAGAATAGTCACTCATTCCCACTCACTTAAATATTTATGAGACTTAGACAGTCACATAGACACACACACACACACACACACACACACACACACAGAACGTAAGTGATCAACTAACTGATAGATTGCTGATGGATGTATTTATCAATAGAAAAGAAGTGTGTGCGTGTCTGAATGTGTGTGTGAGAGAGAAAGAGACAGAAAGAAACAGTCAGTGAATCTATTTGTGTGTGTGTGTGTGTGTGTGTGTGTGTGTGTGTCTGTGTGTGTGTGTGTGTGTGTCCGTGTGTGTGTGTGTCCGTGTGTGTGTGTGTGTGGGACAGTAGAGATAACAGTATGTGGTATCTGGTGAAAGTCTGGCTTTGATTGGATGAGGAAGTACTCTGTAATTTTGGACAGAGGCTGCGCATCATTACAAAGATGGAACACAGTCGATGAAGCGCTAAAGCTACCACCCACAGAGTCTGCCACACACACACAGACGCACAGACGCACAAACAAAGCCAGATCTGCAGTAATTTTATGAGTTCAGAAACTGACAATCTGAAATGACTCAAACTTATGCAAACTCTTATGCGCACTGAGAAAGGAAAAAAAAGACACGCTGCATGTCATCATTGAAGCGTATCGTCAGTGGTTCTGGCAGAACTTACCGGAACATTCTGTGTAAAACTCAAATTAAAACCAACGACAATCAATAGCAGCCAACCTTCAATTTGGACGAACCTGAATTACTCCTGTTGTTTCAGAAGATGGTTAAGAATGGAACATGTTATGGGAAACATTTTTGGGGGGGGTTGGACGTCCACTACTTCGAAGCTTTAAGCTGCATTCACCCCCCCGGACTAATGAAGGGAAATTCTTACCTTGTTGTGAATCACCGGTGAACTCTCCCACAGCTACAGAGTATCCTGGAGAACAAGAGAAAAAGAGTCACAGTAATTAACTTACAGACAGACACACACACACACCCACACACACACACACACACACACACACACACAAAACCAGACACAGAGAGAGATCTCTCTTTTACCCAGGTAACTGTCATCATAGAAGTCTGAGACGGCTGCTGTCTGTTTCTCTCCATGCACTTTTCGGAAAATTGCCTTCATGGAGTAGCCGTTTAAGATTTCCGCTACTCCCGCAGTGACCACTTGACCTGCACACAAACACGTGTATATGATTCACAAGTGTCTATTTAACGTTTTCTTTGACTTGCACTTCCTATTTAAATCTAATGCTGCATTAGTTTGTTGCATTAGCAGTTTACCTACAAAGTGGTCTTTTTTTTTTCTTCAAACTCTATGCTTTTGAGCTACAAAATATAAATAAATAAAAAAGTTCATCTTCATCTGTTGTTATCAATCTAACCAGCTAAATGTGAAACATTCTGAAAACAAGAAACTGTATCATCAATTTGATAGCTTTGGATATCTGTATGTTAAATGAACTAAATACTAGTGTGGTGAATGTCAAACATATGAAAACACCTAGTCTTTTTTATTTTATTGTGAGACACGTGTATGTTTCCTTTGTTTATAGATAACAAACTAGGTAAAGGAAGGTGAAGGAAGGTTCTGTAAAGAGATATATTTAAATTTGACATTTTGGGCTCTAACAGAAGAACTTTATAAGAAAGAGAAAAGGAGAGAAGATGTTAGCAGACTGCCTCACCTCCACAGTCAAACATGGAGGTGGAAGCTTAATGCGTTGGGGTTGTTTTGGAGGGAAGTTTGGAGGTTAAGTATTCTTGGGTAAAGGAAATACCCACCATGGCCAACATGGCTACCATTCCATATTTTGACACCATGCAATTCCATCTGGACTATGGCTCACTGGAATCAACTTCCCTATACAATGAAATAATGACCCGAAGCATACCTCTAAGCTCTGTAAGTGTTATTTAGAAAGCTAATAGTCGGTTGGAATGTTATATATCATTTAGTGGCCTGTCCAGTCACCGCACCTAAATTAATTGACCTGCTCTTGGATTAACTGGATCACAAGGTCAGAAAAAAATCTCCTAGCAAAGAATACTTTTGACAAGTTTTACAAGAGGCAGGGCTTGATTTGATTTGATTTGATTTGATTTGATTTGATTTGAAAGTATTTCAGCTGAGTATTTGGAGAAACAAACTATCTGCATGCCAAGAGTGTGTAAACCAGTTTTTTTCTGGGGGAGGATTTTTCATTGAGAATAAAGTTTGATATCTGTACATTTACATCTATCTTTAGTCAAAGTAAATCTTTATACCGTTACATTAAACAGTTTGTTGCAAAAGGATCATTAGTAAGATTGGGTATTTCCAAACTTTTGACAAGCACTGTACAGGTATATACTCCTTAAACCCATTTTAAAATATGGAAATGTTGCTGTCTTTAATGCTGATGATGTAAACAGCCATGTTAATTTGACGTCACGATATTGGGGACCTCAATATGACGAGGTAAACGTGTGAACATTTGGGCATTGTAGGTTATAAAACATTATTATTTTTTTTTCAACATTAGTGCAAAACCAAAAATTTACTTTGGATACAAAACATTTGGCTAATTGGCTACACTTGGGGGTAGAGAACATTGTGTAAATTTTGTTTCTGAAAAAAACTTTAAAGTAAAAAAAAACAAAAAAAAGTCTGTATCTGCACTGGGAGAAAGACAGAGATTACATTACCCTCCTCCACCAAAGGTTAGACAAACTCATTATTCTCTTTTATTAGTAAGGCTGCAGGCTGTCCTGGGACCCTGTCATTAATCTCTGTAAGTGTGTGTGTGTGTGTGTGTGTGCGTCTGGGTGTGTGTACATATGTTTGAGAACCAACAAATCTTGAGAACCGTTGTCCTCACAAGGATAGGAATATCTGAAGGGCTTGACCATATTTGGGCACTGGTCTATACAATATCTTCACAAGAATAGTAAAGCTGAGTGCAGATTACAAAAATGTGAAAACTTAAAATTGCTGTACTGCATTGATCACTCGTGTTAAGTAGTTTGGTAGATGAAGGGAGTTCACATGACACAATCTTTTACCTGGTACCATGCTGCCAAAATGTGTCTGATCATCAGTGTGTAAGATTCTACTTTCTAACAAAAGAAATTTGAGAAACTTTCTGCAAATTTATTTTTCATAAACCAAAAAAATAGTAATATTAATATAAAATATTGTATTGGGGCAGATGTGGGCAAAGAGGATTGACTATTTTACATAGAAATTTAAAGGTAGGGTGCAGCCAGGAAGCAGTCAGGAATCGTTTTTTTTTTTTTTTTTTTTTTTTTATTGTTATGCCAAATAATTTGTATTAAAGCAAATTTATAGTTCTGATTTTTCAAATTTCCCTTGGCTTCCCAAAAAATGTCTGACAAACTCGATTCAGAAAATTAGATTTCCTCTCAGACAGGTTGTTTTTCATCACTGTTCTTCAAACTCAGGTGAAAAAGCTGACAAAAAAAAATGCTTAATCCCAGAAAAAAAAAACTGGCACTAAAGATCTAGGCTTAGGAACAACATCACTGTTTATGCTTAGTTACTTAAGAAATACTGTTGAGACTTTATACTCATAAAGCTTTATAACTGTGTTCATAATTTTTTGCATTTTCACAACAAGCATTTTTATATATTCCTTGTAAATTCCTCAATTTATTATAAACATGTTACAGTTCATCCTTGTTAACTCAAACTTTGGCAACATTTTTAGCACCTTATAACAGTTATAGAGCTTTACTAAAGCACTTTATGACATTATTCAAGCTTATAAAATGCTTTCACACACTTGAACTAATTTGCAAGGCATTTGCAAAGAGTTATGGTGATTTATGAAGTCAAGCCTCATAGAAAGGTTTAGCAAAATACCATTAAAATAAAATACACCTTTACAGTGAACACACTGTAGTGGAGGAAGTGTGATAAATGGAAGCACACTCCATCTTGAAGCTCATATTTCTGTTGTGTTACTCTACAAAGGGCAGACACCTACTAAAAACGCCAAAGAGATAGAGTGCAGGGAGGATAGATGGCTGGAGCATGAGAAAGGAATAGAAGACAGGGGGCAAACTACGAAAGTGTCAACAAAATTAAGTGTGCAATTAAGAGCAGTGATCAAATTGTAAGAAAAATGGGAAAAGGCGAGAATGGAATGGTGCAGTGGACTCGAGTTATGATTTAATTTAGACTACCAGAAATATTATAGTGAGGGAAATTTATTTAGCATTTGATTATAGATCTGAATATAGAACCTTAGTAATTCTGCAGTCATAAGATACAACATTGATTCAATAGTCTCAGTAGGATGTATACTACAATATACAATATTTATTTAGTTTCAATTGCATAGCATGTGTAACAAAGACATCGTCATAAATAGCTTTACAGGAATCCCGAAATTCAAAAGAAACCTTCAGCAGATTCAATATTGTAAAAAAGATAGAGAAAAGTATTTTCGGAGTATTTTCGAGTATACAACGTGGAATGAGCATAGGATAGTCTTTCTGATTGCAGCAGCAGAATTTAGGACAAATGATTCACTGAAGCAAAAGTGAGAATCAGTCATGAATTGTTCTTGGGTATGCAGAAATTAGCTGCTTTCAACAAACTCAACTGTGTTACCACTTAACATTTCTCAATTAAAAGTTTGTGTATAAATCTCATATATGGACGAATACTTGTATTAATAACAAGGATCCTGTCATTACACTAAAAATAAAAGAAGAGCTGGTATTTCTTATGAAGCTTTGATATTTTCAATTAGGTAAGTAAAATTGTGTAGTAATCCATTGTTGCAATTTTTTTTGTCCTTTACATGAAACTGATAATAGCAGGAGAATAGGGGGTGGGGGATTGTGGATCAGCCTTGTGTTCATGCATCTGTTCACACACACACACATGGCTGCAATTATCCGACAATTTGTATTTATCACTGTGCAAACAAACATGCATGTGCACACTCGCACATATACACGCACAGGCCGTGTTGCTCCGACTTAGTTATTTGCTGCTACGAAATCGTGAACAGTGTCGCATGCTTGTTGTTAAAAGCAGGCGCCGTTCTAATAGCAACCCTCGTATTAAAAACTATTACAGGCGAAAGAGTTCAAGGTTATAGAAACTCCATATACACTCTGTAAACGTCTGTCTTTTTATGGTGGATTAGATGCAACTAAAAGCTTATTGAATGACAGATATGCAAGCATTGGCTATCAGTAGCCTGTCAGAAAAAAAATATCTTATTAAACTTATTAACCATAAGGCTAAACTGTTTTGCTAGCTTAAGCCCCGTAGTTAGCTACTGTATTCCCACAGCCCATGCCCAATCACCACTGATGCATTCCCTGTGAAGAAACCCAACTCTCTCATAGCTCAGTTTCTGTTTGGTCTAGCTGCAAAGAAGTGATGGAATTGGGATTGCAATCAAAATTCACTTGGAAAGCTCAGCTAATACAAGAGACAAAATAGTGAGATGTCTTTCTATATATCTTTACAGTTTTGCTCTACAGGTAAAGGAGGATTTTTTCCATTATTTTACCAAATCCTGAATTCTACGATCCTCTTGAATTCTGAATAATGAGAAAATTAGAAATACGAAAAGCTCACCAAATGGTTGGAACGGTAATGGGCAGAAATAAATGATTGTGTTACCTTGCCAGTAGAAGCTTCCTGGACCTCCTAGTACTAATGTCCCATCCTGGAAAAAGAAATGTGGAAATATAAATATGATAAATATCCAAATGGTGGAATCAACAACAAACCTTTTTTTTTTTTTTTTTTTTTTTTAATATAATTAATTCTGTTTGAGTTCAAATTTTATTCAATAGTCCAGTTTAAAGTCTAAAAACATTATGAAAATATATTTCCAGATCTGTTTTACTACACTGGACTAGAAAGAACATTTGTCATGAAGTTCTGTATGGTGACGTTTCCTAAATGCATCACAAATTATAGTTAAATGGTTGAGCATCATGTTTGCATCATCTTATATTTGATAATAGTTAACCCTTTAACCACTGGGCAATTCATTCACTCCTTATACTCTTATAACTACAATAACATTAACGCCCCAATCCAAAGCAACATACAATTTTCTTTTTATTATAGCAGGTGAGAGTGAAGGGCCTTGCTAAAGGGGCCCAGTAGTGGCAGTTTGGCTGTTCTGGGGTTTGAGCTCAATCCTTATGACCATAAGTCATTTTCCCACTACATTTACTTTATTATAAACAACAAATTAATGGCGTTTGGCAGACGTCTTTATGCAGAGCGAATTACAAAACTGCTTTGAAGCCTCTATTTATGAATACATTCTAATATTGGTTGACTAGGTCACAGTCTAAGAATTTCTACAGACAATATCTTCTATTGTTGGATTCGAGACCAAATTAGAAGTCAAGACCAATGGGGACCATGACGAGACCAACATAACGCAAGGCCGAGTTCATATTAAGTCAGAGAGCATGCACTCAGATGTGTTAATGTGCTCCTAACTTAAAATGAAACTTTTCTTGAATTAACTAATATAATCTGACCATGTTTTTATGAACCTTTAGTAGAAATAGGCATATAAGACATACATTACACAGGCCATATAAAGCATACCCCTTCCAATAGTGCTACAATCTCGCTCAAATATGACAACACCAGCAACTTTGTGATTATTTTCGAAAAAGACTCATTAAATAACAGCGATGTTGAATTCTCACGTCTTAAATTAATACACTCATTACAATATACCATGTTCCTATATCGATAGTAACAACATGTTTAGGTATGTTGTAATGGTAGAAACACCCAATGAATAGATTAAAACCATTGTGGAATTAGATGTATGGTAACGATTTTTGTGAGGAGATGTTTATTTAGACTTTTTCGGAAGCAGGCTCCAATCAGATTTAGTGTACTGTCAGGCGTAGGGCAACACTGTAACTTCAGTTTTAATGAGAGGACAGGCTGAGGGCTCGGTGGGAAGAGCATAATTTACATTTCTTAGACTTTAGAAAGGCTGGTAAAAGAAAATTAAATATAAAACTAGTTCTTTATATAAATATAAAACTTGAATAAACACTCTTTACAACCAATCAGAAAAGCATCTCAAAATACACAACACATCAAACTATGAGAGGATTAGGCTACAAGAGCAGGAGACCACATCAAATCCAGCTTGTCCATCATGTCCATCTCATGTCCTTTCCAGTAAATTCATTCGCCCAGCCAAAAGAGTGTACATGTATGTTTTATGAGAAAAAAACTGTTTATCTGGGGGTAAAGGATGGGGCAGATGCGTTGCCATTACTTATGTGTAAAGGTTAAAATCATGTGTGTGCATCTGGAGTATGTTACTGCTGGCACACATGTATGACAGTTTAACAGAATAGCGCACAAACAAGTAACACTGAGTGCAGGAAGTGAGACGTGAACAATTTGTCTACATAAGCATTTGAAAGAATACAGTTATATTAAGAACAGGGAGATGGCCAGGGCAAGAGAAAGACGTTAAAGGAAAGGAGGCCTCTTCCTGCTTTAGGAAAAGGTCAAAGGTCGGGGTGAATAATCTCTCTCTTATTTAGCTTTTACCCCTTTATACTCCTTAACCCTTTTCAATAAACTTCTTCTATAGTTCTCATGACACAGAGGGGAGGCTGAGAGAAGCAGAGAGACAGGAGGAGTAAAGGGATAAAGCTGGATTTCTCAATAAAGAGATTTCACATGCACAATTATATAATTATATTATAATTAACTAAGCACACACTAAATGGGTGTAATTGATTTTGCTGTATGGACAGGATTTGATTATTTACTGAATTTATTAATCTTTTAACAAAACACGGCTTGAATAGATCATCCAATATTGTGTTTTGTTAGCTTGCTAAATTTAACAGTTGGAATGTCCTCTGGCAATCAATGAACATAAATACAAGGCTTAATTTTTAATAAAATAATAATAAAAAAAGTTACTGTGTCTTTATAACATTTCCCACATCGTGATTTTCTTTCTTTACTGCTTATATTGCCAGCCCTGAATATATAATGGGTGATAAATACAAATAAAACATGGAGATGTCTTGGTAAGGTGTTGGGCAAAAGACTGGCTATAGTTGGTTTAAAGTTCTATATCATTAAATGTACTCAAAGATTTTTAAACTTTTGAAGTGTCATTCGGTAATAAGTTGCAAAAGTAGGGGAATAAGAGGAATAAAACACCTCAAGCCAAGCTGTTAAACTTGGAGGTAGTAACTTCTAGATGCTGAGCCTTATTCTTTAACTCTATTCCTTTTACTTCTACAAGTTCTTTCTCTTGTTAGCATTCTAGTTTTGACCTTGGCCCCCAGCTATGGCTTTGGCTTTTTAAGGTTTTCAAGTTAATAAAGTATCATTTCTGTTCAGTATATTGGGTAAAATATTATCACATACACAAAGTAAAATAATAAAGTTATAACATTACCTTAGTGAAGTCCACACTGAAGCCGGCCTGACAGAAGCCCTGTCCTTCAGGGTCTGGATTATCTACATCAGAAATAACCATAGGGTCAATATTGTTTTTTTTTATTTAAATTTTTTTTACATAAAGCAGTAGTCATAGTAATAATTTCAGCATATATCTGAGGAGCCTAATTATGTTTTCTGTTTTTAATCATGTTATAAGCCAATATAATTTTGGATATAACTTGTTCTCAGATACATTGTTTGAAGTCACTTGAAAAGTTGACAGCTTTATGGAACATGAATATATTAGACTGTATCATATAATTCTTTTAAAAATACATTTAAATGAATGGTAATAAATTTATAGTAAAAAAATGTAAATCACAGTCAATGAGTTTATACAATAGTTTCATTCGCAGAAAATGATGCCATTTTTGTCTTGAAAAAAAAAAAAACCCCAAGCTTAGTGGGCATTTCACTCTGAGCTGCCAAGTGTATGCGTATCATAAACCTAACAGATCTGCTTAGGTTAAACACTGAGCTTTTTGCCTTGGCGCACTTGCTATAACGACCTGCCAGGCAGCCACTTCACAGTGTTTATCAGAGAGTCAAGAAGACTTAATAGTTATTATAGTCATTATATATCATCCACTAATTCCTTTTCTAAAGTCATTAAAGATGTATAATGCCAAGCAAACGCTACCCGACTAGAACTGAGTAGCTGCTAAAGGAAATATATTGATAGAACCATTCTTTATGAAGTGTGTGAGCCTTTAAATAAGCACCCAGGGCATAACATAAAAACTTTTTCATGTACATTAAAGTGTGTGTGGTAGGGTGTGATTTTGAGCCTACAAAAAGTATTTAACTGGAACTTTTAAAATAGAAAAACAATAGAATTGTCATTCTACTGGTAAATCAACTGATGGCTAAGACTAAAACTATTTACTATTAATAACAAAAGAGGCTAAAATTCTAGCTAGCTACAATGTACTCCTTTATTTAATGAAGCAAACAATGTGATGGAAAACTTATAATAATAACAAGACAAAACAATGACAGGGAACAACATTTACCTCTGATGTGCTGGATAATTAGTATAAGAATACATTGTTTAGCTTAAACGACACTTTGATTATACTTAACTTTGACTTTTAAATGTATTTCTATTAATTCTACTATACTGAAAAATGTCAGCGACGTATGAACATGCTGCAATCAGGATACGAATGCCACATGAGCATTCAACAGATGAGTCATGTCCTCTGGACTTCTATCTGGTTAGATCGAAACATTCCACAGATTTGAAATTTGTATGCTTCAAGTGTTAAGGATCCTTCCCTCCCTGGATAGCCTTGTTGAGGGAACAAGGGGTAGGTGAGAATGGGGGGAAGGTGTCAGGAGTCCAGGGGGTTGTTATACTAATACTTATATAATACTTTTATTATATAGTTTAAATCTAACCAAATAGAAGTGCATTTGACATGACTCAACTTGATAACCGCACCTGGAACACTGAGAATCTTTAGAGACAAAAGAGACAAGCTTTTACAGTATATTATAACAACCACTGGTGTTACATTGTCAAGATATAACTACACAAGACCTTTCATGCCTTTCATTTTACCAATTGTTTCTTTCCTTCTGTACATTTTTTAAAATGATTTTTGTTCTTTATGTTATAACATTGCTTTGCTGGTGGGTGTTTTATAATCTCTTCAAATACCGGGACAATATAGTTTGGCCATATCTCCTTAATCTTCCCAAATCCATCAAAGCACAATATTCAGGCAGGAAATTGCATCCAAACAAACCCCTGTGCCCTGCTTTAATTGCTGTTTATAGCTGGGCGCAGAACTGCCTTGGCATCAGGCCTAGTGATGTGGTGTGAGAAACATTGAAAATGTGTGGATAGAAGAGAGTGTGTTTTCTAAAAGTTATACCCCAAACGCTGCACTTTTGTGCATTAGCAGTATGCAAGTTTAAAACAATTCATTTGGCTGGAAGGAATAGTCATGGGCTCTTTATGATTAGCTTTATAAAAGAAGTTGTCGTTTGCTAATTCCCAGTTGGAATGTTCACCAGCTACAAACCAGAGAATGTAAAGGCTATCGTGTGTTTCCTCTGAGAAATGTGAAGCCTTCAAATCTTTTAATCTTTATGTGCTTTCCAACAGAGCAACTAAACACACTACATGAGTTTCCTCAGAGGAAACTCATGAGCTCACAGACAGTTTGACACCATCATTGTTAATTACATAAAACATACGCCAATCAGGCATAACTTTATGGCCATCAATCAGGCATATTATTATGACTGCCTGCCTAATATTGTTTTGGTCCCCCTTTTTCTGCAAAAACAGTTCTGACCCATTGAGCATTAACAGGATTAACTTTTACAGCCTTTGCTCCACATGTGCATCAGTGAGCCTTGGCCACCCATGACCCTGTCGCCGGTTCACTACAATTCCTTCCTTGGACCACTTTTGATAAGTACTGACCACTGCAGACTGGGAACAACCCCGAAGTACTGCAGTTTAGGAGATGCTTTGACCCAGTCGTCTAGACATCACAGTTCGGCCCTCATCAAACTCGCTTAAATCCATTCTTCCTGTTTCTAACCCATCATGTGTTATTCACTTCAATGGTCATAATGTTATAGTGTCATAATGTTCTGTGAATAAGTTACATACATGAGGGGGGACTGAGGTTTGGGGGTACTTTTGTTCTGACTTACTTGTTCTGCAAGGTGAGTACTCTGCATAGGCACTGAAGTTCTGTACAGCAACATAACAAGTGCCCACTGGATCCATCTCACCATTGATCTTCAATGTTCGCCAGTGATACAGAGGAGCACAGGCCTGTGGAACCACACACAGACACACACAAATTAGTCGGTGCTATGTGCTTTCATTAGAATACAGAAATAAGATAAGATTGCTGCCTAATCAGAAATTCGTAGCTGTGCATTTTAAAAGATGCCTTTTATATACTTCTTCTAGTTCATTCAAATGATATTTGAACATAGGATGAGAATACATCAAAAATCATCCAAATATTTTCTAAAAAGTTCTATTAATGTTTGGTCGTGGGCAACTGTGTCTCCTGGCTCCTGACTATGGCAACTGTGACTTCAAGCTCTTCGTGGAAATGAGGCTAATGATTCATAAAACTAGTATGTACCTAATTATCAAACAATACAGAGGTTAAAGGAACATTTACAATCAAAACAATGTGGAATTTTCTCTCTTCAATTAGCAATACTAGTACGGATGATAAATACGGTCCTGACACTGTGCGATTTTTGAGAAGATGTAGCTAGCTAACTATTTTCTTTTAGGATATGTGCCAAAGATATGCGGCCAGGTAAATTTGAGTAGTATTACAGATAGAACTGGCTTTTCTTTTTGATGGATTATATTCAACATTCCTCTAACTGCATTATTTGTTTAACTGAGATATAATCTCAAATATCTCAATAAAATGTCCTACACATACACTTTACGCTGAATACTCCCTTTTTGTACTGCATTTTGTATATCCATGCTTCCACCTTTTCTTTTCTTTATCACCTCCTACAGCATGAACACCTCTTTGTTTCCAACCATGTCTTCATGACATGACACAGTATCTATCAGTGTAATCTGAACGAGGCTCTGGTTATGATTAAAACATTCATCATATTTACATAGCAAGGTTTTGAAAAAACTGGTATACGATATCAACCGCATGCTCACGTTTCCAAGAAACCTTCAACGGCTTGAAAACAGAGAGGCATTTCCCCACTCTATAACTCTTTTCTCATCCATAACTGCGCAAATATTCATATCTTGTGCACGATTCAACATCCAGTAAATCAACACCACGTGCCTTAATCTCACAAACCACCAGCGTTTAAACACATATTGACCATGGTTTTCCATTTATGAAGAGGAAAAGCAATAGATTGTATGTTATCGTGATGGATGTAGCCTCGTTAGGGCTATTTCGAGGGCTTATATTTTCACAAACACTCACCACTACTTTTCCCCTGTGTGTTCGGACACTTGCTCCAAACCACTGGTAGGATTTGAATTCCAACGGCTCTCGTGTCCCATTCACCTTAAGCATCCTGTTATCTGGGAAAGCGAAAGAGATAGAGAAGATTACAATTATGTAATGAATGAGAACAGATCTCCACCTCTTCAATCTAGAATGGAGGGTATTAGACCAGGAAACAGGGACTAAATGTAAAAAGGGATGTTTAAAACAGACAAACAAATCTTATGGTCAGGTGTCTACAAACTTTTGTCCATATAATATATCAGGTGCTGAGTATACTATATACAATATTAGGCAAATTCTATAACAAACTACAATAACATGTTCTCTATGTCAGGTTTTACATTTGATGAACATTGTATAACAATAAACAGTTAAAGGAAGTGACTACATTTAAAAATCTGGATTTGGGTCGAGAACTGAGTCATGTAAACACATACAATCTCTTTGTATAAATGTATAAATGTGGTGATGTTGTGTCTGGAGATTAGGGTTTAAAACTGGATTATTAACTGGATTATAAAGACAACATAAAATGCCCCACTTTCCAAAGTGAATAATAAAGATAATGTCTGTCAATTCACATGCACAACATTTTCACTATACAAAAGGATCTATTATATTATGTCTATATTGCATTACTTCATATGAGTAAGTCTTAATTAGCATTTGAAACAATCAGTGGTGGACGATGCACACAAACCATGTACTTGAGTTAAAGTACAAAAGAATTTGCCTTCAAATGTACATAAGTATCCACAGTTCTATGATTTATTATGGCTATAATGTTCCTAATATTATTTTTGTCAAAAGACTGTTGCTTAATCAACTCAGTTTATGTGAAAAGACTCTCAGGACACTAATCTATTAATAGAATGATATTAATGACTCAAACACTGATTGATATCTATTTAAATGATCATGAGCCCAAAACTTGTGTCAAGTTAGAGTCTGAAGTTTCTTCCATCATTTATTACTCTTGAAATGTTCTGCTTACTGTTGAACTGATGCTGAACTGAATTGTTTATGATTGTCAGGTGCAGGAGACGGACCCAAATACAGGACACTGATAACGACAAGGAGATACCACCAGGCGGCAGTCGAAACAGAGCACAAGCTCTTTCCTGATTAGTGGTTTGCTGCGTGCTTGACCAGTTACGTTTTTGTCCACTTATAAATAAAAGCAAAATGTAGTTGAGTAAAAAGTACCAAAAAATACTTGAATAACGTACAGATATGTGGAAAAGCTTCTTATGTACAGTAAATAATTATATTTACTTTGTTACTGTCTACTGCTGGAAACAATTGCTCGCTCAAATATTTGTAGCTGTCAGGATTTTACCTAGATCCACAGGATTACTTCTCCAAGCACATGACCAAGTCTTATGTCACTGATTTCTCCACACCTGGTTCTTATCCCCCTTGATTAGCACATGTGTATAGTCTCATCTTTCACAGCACTCTTTGTCTTACGTTGGTTGAACATATTTTATTTTGCTCATGCTTACACTTACACTCACTTTCACACTCGACTATTGAATGTTTTTTTTTTTATTTGCATTTTAATTCAAATTATCTGCACTTGCACCAATCCCTGCCTTATTACATGACACTGTCCCGTGAGTTTCGCATCATCCAATGCCATCCTCTTACTTGTGGCTTTTGGACAAGCACTGCTCTAAGACTTATATTCAAAGTTTTAAACTCTTTCTAGTTGTGAAATTTGACTGTTTGGTTTTATTTGTATTACATTTTTAGGTCAAATGTCACATGATTGTGTCACTTTTTACTACATCTAGACTCTGACAATAAAACCAGGCATGGTTTATTATTTATACAATGCAATTCAATGCACACGTTTTACCAGGTAGCAACCATTGAGAAAATGCTGAATATTTGGGGTTTTCAAGATCCGTTTAAGAGTTTAAACTACTGCTGATCACAGCCAAACCTTGATGAAACTAGGAGTAAGAGTAAAAATGTGTGTTATGATAGGGAAAAGAAGGAAAATGGCTCTAACAAACTCGAACAAAGAGGGGTAAAAAAAGAGCAAGAAAAAACATCATCAGGTGTACAATAATACTGCACTGAAACTATTGCAAGAGTATTTAAAAAAAAAGATTTTGCAAAGGATTAGTGTTCTATCTGAGAAGGGTTCCCAGTACCTTAAGTACCATGTCTGTACCACATGGCTACAAGACAGAAATAATAAACTCTTGTCTGAACAGAATCTGTTCGAACTTTTGGAACACACGTGACAAACATTTTGGACAATTCTGGGCATCTCTTGACAAAATTATGACACAAAATAACTAAAAAATGGTAAATCTCTGAATTATTATAAGTACTGTGCATTAACAAATGTTACTCTGGATGAGAGTGTATTTGTGTGTGTGTGTGTGTGTGTGTGTGTGTGTGTGTGTGTGTGTGTGTGTGTGTGTGTGTGTGTGTGTGTGTGTGGTGTGTTTGTCTGTAGGGGGTTCAGTGTGTTCCACCACAGACCTCAGGTCACACAGATGGCTCTGGTTAAAAGTCGAGTATGGCACAGTCCACACTTCATTAAAATGCAAGAACATTAATCTTTCATCTGTCTCCTCTTCCTCCCTGTCCTCCTATTACACTGTCCCTTACATTAACTCAGTCCACTGAGACAAAAGCTGGGTCCATCTAATGCAATATTGCTCTGATATATCTCCTTCTATGTTTATAAATGGGTAATAAGGACTCATCAGCTGAATGGAATGTTGGATCGATGGATCCAACATTATGTACTAAATATTCATCTGTTACTTAATAGTCCCAGAACATAAGTTTATATTATGTTGCAAACTTCCAGACGAACATAAGCTGAGGAATAAAATATGGTGCGCTTTGCACGCAAATAATCAATGATGTAAATCAAAACTACTGCTAAGTAAAGTTGAGTAGGTTCGATTACCGAGAATGTACCAGTGCCATCTTATATCAGTGTGAATTTTCTACAAATCAAATAAATTCTTTTAAACTTATTTATAAAAACTAAATTTTGTATGCATTTATAGTTTTTATCCATGTATATCTAATCTTATGAAATATCCATTAGAGAAATCTCTGTTTACGTTATAGCAGCTTTAAACAGTCACTTCCTTGTCATATATTCTCATTGTAGGGAAGGCATATATTAAAATAATAAATAAATAAACTGGTGGTCACAAAATGATAAAGCAAAGTCCTCTGACTTCAGACTCATTTCTTAATGGATGAATGTCTCCTTACAGACAGCTACACAATATCAACAATTCTTTGTTTCTATCATAAATAACACTCTGGAAGTCATTTCACTTCTATTAGAAAACGAATAAACCCCTACTGATCAGTCAGTATTCTGGAACAGCTCTTTGGTATAAAGTCAAATAACAACATCCTATATGACTTTTTCCATTCTGATTGGTTCAGTCTATTGCTGGAAAAGCTCTTCATTTCAACTAATACACTATAAAAACAAATGCCTGATTCAATGCATGTGGAAATGTCTGGCTGCTGAATACCAATGAAAACTACACTAGACTCCTAAAAGCAGCAAACAACCAAGTAAGCAACTAAAAAAAAATAATCAAGGCTGTCATCCAATACAGACAAGAAACATGCATCCCAAACATCCCGATACCTAACGTGTTAATTAAATCCATTCTGCTGCTTTCTCCTCGACAAACTGCATAAACAAACAGCAGGGGCTCATTTAAAAGTTCAGCGCTCAGTGACCTGTTTTACTACACACTCCAAAAGACAAGCCAAACAAAGTCAGCTGCTTTTAAAAGCTGTAGGACTCCGTTGTTATTAGCATCTTGCAGGGCTGAAATAATGGGACATGAAAATTTCATTAATACCTTTAAATGAACCAGAGGTCAGTGTGTTAAGTATCAGGTTTATTGGAGTCCCAATGTGAAGGTATCTTAGTAGTAGTGTAATGTCTGCAAGCGTTTACACTGCATCGGTTTAACTGTATTTGACAGGTTATGAGAGATGATAACCGATTCTGGATTGGGGCTTTTTCACACAATTGACTCGCTGTTTGTTACAATTTCTATCCAATGTAGCTTTTCTTTGTACGTTCGCTATTACAGTTATAATTCAGCTAGCTCTAGCTATAGAGGCCATAAGAGCACATTTACATTGGCAGCTTACCTTCTAGCACATGTTCTCATTCGACTCATTTTGCAAATTTATCTACGAGTGGGTGGAGAAGAGTGGCAGGAATGACTTGTGATAGAAGGGTATCTACGAGAGTGAAAGGGAAAGTGTATAGGACTGTGGTGAGACCTGCGATGTTGTTTGGTTTAGAGACAGTGACATTGAGTAAAAGACAGGAAGTGGAGCTGGAGGTAGCAGAGCTGAAGATGTTGAGGTTTTCGTTGGGAGTGATGAGGATGGACAGGATTAGAAACGAGTTTATTAGAGGGACAGCGCATGTAGGACGTTTTGAAGACAAAGCGAGGGAGGAGAGATTGAGATGGTTTGGACATGTTCAGAGGAGGGACATGGGGTATATTGGTAGAAGAATGCTGAGGATGGAGCCACCAGGAAGGAGGAAAAGAGGAAGACCAAAGAGAAGGTTCATGGATGTGGTGAGGGAAGACATGCAATTAGTTGGGTGTAGAGGACAGGGGGGATGTGGAGACGGATGATCCGCTGTGGCGACCCCTAATGGAAGAAGCCGAAAAAAGAAGAAGAAGAAGATATAGCAAGAAATAAAATATATTGGACATACACAGGGGTGGTGGTGGCTATAGGCAGAGCAGGCAATTGCCTAGAGAGGTGTGGCCTTCATAACCATAACAAACCTATACACTAGTTCATTAATCAAGAAGGGCAACATATTGTAAGATTAGGGAATTTATTCATTGGGTTTAAAATAAAAGTCACTTACCTGAAGTGGAACAAGTTAATATCACCATTAAAATGTGGGTGGGGTGCAGCTCGTGATGCAGCTATGTGAGCTGTCATTGTGTATTTTTGGTTACTATTGATTATAATGTGTTCTAAAAATAAACGGAGAGTTATTCTGCCCATTCTGGCATTCTGGCACTGACCAAGGAATAATAATAAGAGCTGGTCCAGATTTGCTTTTTTGTGTTGACGTAAGTTAAAGTTGAATTAATATGCACATTTAGGTAAATATATAAAAGTTCAGATAACAGGTTTTGGATTAATAAAAAGATTAGAAATTATATTTGTTTCAAGTGCTTAGTTGGAGTGGAGTTGGAGGGAAAGAGCTGGAGTTTCTCAAGAACCTGAATTTACATTACTAGAATGGAAGAACCTTGATTGGACTCCCATGTTGGTATTTAAAGAACTTGATAAAAAATTAGAGAAAGTGGTAGTTCAATGTTGAAGATTTTAGACTTCTGATTGGAAGATCGTAGTTTAGGGTTAGGGTTAGGGTTAGGGTTAGGGTTAGGGTTAGGCAACACTAACTGCCACTGAGAAAAGCCCTTAACCCTCGAGTGCTCAGTTGTATAAATAAGATCATTGTAATTTGCACTGAATTCGGGGGCATGTAATGTGCAGAATAAAGAAAACATCGGTTTCATTAAACCATCCCAATCTTTTCAGCCCTACCTTCAGCCTTAGGATATCTGCTGATAGCAACATATATAACACACATACCATCACTACCTTAAAATCCAAAGTTAAAACGCTATGACGATTCAAATTTCAGATTGCAGGTCGCTTCAAGGCACTGGCAAACTTTTTACCATTTACCAAAAGAACACAATAAATATTTATAACTTGGGCATCTGTCTAACCATATTAGATACGTATTGTTCTCGTGAACGCTGAAGCGATGGAATGTGTCTAGGGGGTAACTCGAGAAGATCCAGATACATCACGTTGTGTATCCCTCTCTCTCCTTTTCTCTCTCTCTCTCTCTCTCTCTCTCTCTCTCTTTCTCTGTGATTTCAGGTATGTGGCAGTTTTTGGTGTACCAAATGAATTTACCTCGCTGTGTCTTTACAGCATTAGTCATTCATCAAAGTTGACCAAAGATGTAAATTTTCCCTGAATGACGTCTGGATTCCATGGTGGGTTCAGGGGTCACGGCAACGTGACTAATGAATCTGATAATGTGTGTGCACGAATTCGGAGTTGGCTAAGCAGAAAGGCCCGGGGTGGTGGTGTGGGGGTTACTAAAGTGTTTCTCGGTGTCTAATAAAAAGCAGACACCTCTCCACGTGAGCCAACCTGGCTGGCTGGGTTCCACTAATCCTCCATGTGTTCACTGTTCTTTTAAACGGCTTGTCCCCTTCGCTGTCTTCCTGTCTGTCTCTTTTTTCCCACCTCTTTAAATGTATCCCCCATTTAAATAACATGCCTGCACTTCTTTCATGTCAGTGTATAGACCTATAACTCCAGATTATTACATGTAAAGGGATACAGACTCTTGGCTTTCACACACTGAACAGAAACCTGGGTGGTGCATTTGACTAAAACCAAAAACTGAATTTCAAATATTCACAATGAGGTCACATTGCATTTTAGAATCAAACATAAAATAAAGATTTGGAAATTTTAATTTGAAGGATGCTCTCTCCTCTTGCTCATCACTCATCTTTCAAGCAATGTCAGTTTAAACAGCTAAAAACAAAATATTCTTCTTTACAAAACAATGATATGGATATTTTGTTTAGGCTTTCAAATGCACAGTATAACTTTCCTGCAGTTGTCTGTCTAAAATGATCATGTTAAGTACGGATAGCATGAACAAAGATCAGCTGAAGAAATAGAGGCTCGATTTCAAATGTCAAGTAATGAGACTGATGTGATGTAGGTTTTTTTTTTAGATATGGTTGACTGACCAACAGCGTAAGTGAGCTAAGCAAGAACAATCAACGATTAGAAATTGTTTAATAACCGATCACCCATCACCATTATTTCCCAAGAATCAATCAGATCAATCAATGTTTTGCAATAACCAATCACTCGTCACCAAAATCGTTCAAGTTCTTCAGTATGGACGGTGCAACAACCTGTAATGGCACATCTGAACAGAGATCAGCTGAAGAAATTTAGACGAGAGAATGTCAAGTGAATTTGTGATGTGGAAAACTACATCTAAGACCCCTTTTACTTTAAAACAAGAGCCCAGGAACAAACCTGACAAGTTTCTCAGCTGATGTTGGCCACTGGACTGTAACTGCTATATCGCTTTAGCTTATATTTACAGCTGATGGTTTTGTCAAAGTGAAATACAATTACAACTGATCAGTGCAGCGTTACGGGCTTTGCTCAACGGTTGGTTTGGTGATGCTGGAGTTTGATCTCATCACCTTCTGCTCCAAACCCAATGCCTTAACCAGTGAGCTATCTTTACCTACTTGTTTAATAACTGATCACTCATCACTTTACTTCCCAATAATCAATCAATCAACCAATCAACCAATCAATCAACCAATCAATCAATCAATCAATCAACCAAGCAATCAATCAAACAATACTGCATTGCAATGACCAATCTCTCATCACGAGGATCGTTCAAGTTCTTCACCATGGACAGGGGCATCACCGACCCTATTACTTTAACACCTTGTCTTTCCCGACACAATACATCTGACAAGTCACTTGCATTGCAAATCACCCAAAAACCGCAAACAGCATTCAGCCTGCGGCGGTTTTGGCATCTGCTTGTCACGTGAATTAAACGTGACCTCACATCCACGAAAGCTCCATTGTATTTCCTGCTATTTCATTGCGTTCTCATTGCGCAAAAAAACAACAGTCTTAATATAAGTCATGCCATAAACAAAGTCTTTACATTATAGGAGTGCATGGGAAATGGTGACAACACAGTGTTGGGGAAGGCGCACGCGGGACCCCCTGCGCGTCAGGATGTCCACTGCGCCACGTTTTGCGCACGGAGCTTGAGTTACGCGCATTTCTCGTGGAGCGCGTGGTAATTACTCCTCTCCCCCCGGCTTAAAGAAAACCATATGCGGGGAAATCAACTCGGTCTCGAATGTGGGATTTTGATCTTTTTTTTTCTTCTTTTTTTTATTGGAATGTGTAATAAACTAAATACAAATCTCGTGCAAATGTCCAAAAACGGAAGACTGGATAAAAACTGTGATTTGATTGGCGCGTATTAAATTCTACAGAGGGAAAGTGTGAAGTGCGTTTGGAGTCTATTGCAATTAGGAGCTGAACACGTGCGTGCGTGCGCGCGTGCTTCATCATGCAATGCATTGAGTGCGCGCTCTATAATGATCAAAACTGTGTACCCACTTGCTTTATCGAAAGGGATCTCGCGGCATGAGTCCTGCTCAGATGGGGGCCAGGAGCAGTAATAAACCGCACCACCTTCTACAATCCCAGGTTGGGTGGTGTTTGATTTGGGGGCCCCGACCAGCACTGATACACTGCATAAAAAGAGAGAGGGATGAAAGCACCATTAAAATGGATCAGCATGTAAATCCGAATGCGCGTGGATTTTATATTGCATGCATATTTATATTGCATTTCAGTGCATACATGCTGAACAGAAAGAATGACACAAATGAGATGTTAATCAGTGCAACAGAACTGCTCCAACGCATGCATCTCAACCAGATGCTTCAAATTTTACATGCACAAACACAAAACTCACGCGCTCCTATCCTGAGACGGATGGTAAAAGTCCACGGAATATCCAAAGTAGCTTCCAGGTGGTCCACTGTACACTGCGGGCTTTTCCGAATCCAAATTGAACGCGACGCATCCGCCAAGGAACTCTGCCACAATTAGACTGACCAGGCAAGAAAGCCCAAGGAAGGACGCTCGAGCCCTGCGCGCCTGCATCTCTGCATGCACTCCCGGTATCCCACCGTACAACCTGCACCGTGCAGAGAGTTTTCGCACCCTCGGTCCGCTCCGTTAGAGTGCCAGCGCGCGCTCCATGCGCTCCACTTTCATACAGCTGCTGCGCGCGCCTTTCCCGCCGGACTGCTGTGCACGCGTAAGCGTGTGTGTATGTGTGTGCATGTGTGTGCGCGCACCGTTATAACGAGTTGCGCGCGAGCCCCCGCTTCTACTCATCGCATCACAGAGCGCGAGCCCTCAACACGTCACTAGGGGAAATCCTTATAAGGAGGAACCAAGTCACTTTTAAAGAGGATTTGATTCAATGCACATCTTTAGCATGGCTTTGAAATCCATGTTGGACTGAAAAATAACTGATTCAATGATATTTCCCACAATGGTGAAAAAAACCTCAGAAATCCTCATTTCATGTTTTTAATGGTTGTTGAATTTGTATTGGGTTTTGAATCCACACTGTAATGGTCCATTCATGCAAATGTCTTTTTGATAGATTGTAGTATGCAACATGGATGAATGGTCCCTAAATGAAGTTTTATACAGTATATAACAGGATTTATAAAGTTTTCAGCATTCGTTCATCTGTTCTATTATCCATCTTTAAATTTGATACAAATCCTGTTTATGATTTAAAAAGAAAAATGAGAATAAAAAATGCAAATGTCATGAAATATCATTTTTAGTAGACAGATCAACCATCAGACCTACATGTAATTTCAAGCAGGTACACAATGCTAAAACAAAATCAAAACAAAACTGAAAAGATCCGGTTTCCTCTGCGAGCAAAATTTTATGGCACACACACACACACACACACACACACACACACACACATCCAACCCATGTTCCAGCTGCATTCACAGTACACCACTTCGAATCTAATTTTGTGTAATGACTAAGTGATATATCCTCCTCGACCAGATGCTTTCAAACATGTGTGCCAGTTGAAAATAATTACCAGGGATTAGGTAAAAGCTTGTGTGAAACTGGAGTAAAACCCTCTCTACCATACAAGCACAAGCACTGCGGGTGTTTTGATGCCAAGCCGAAATTGCACAATCCCACTGTTCTTAAGTAAAACTAAAAATAGGTCTTCCGCATCCCAGATCAGAAAACATCTTGCTGGCAGACGTGAACTGAGCATCAAGTGAGGTTCCATACAAAACTGGATGTTACAGCACCAAACATTAGGCTGGGTTTAAGAAATGCAACTCTTTATTATAGGACTATGCGGTTTGAGACACAGCCCACTCGTGAAATTGGTGACACGATTAAATGTGATTAAGATTGCCAATTGATTTGAATATTGATGCTGTCTTGCATAGGTGTAGACATTTTGTTACAGATTTGTTCACATCTCATAGGGGCCATGACATATCTCATATCTGGTCATTTAAATTGCATCTCACTACTCAGCCACCGTTATCATTGTTGGCTTGGTTAATTAGTAATCATTGCATTAATTGTGTATTGTTGACCTACACTATATTGCTAAAAAAGTATTGGGACACCTGACCTTTTCCTGCTATATGTTGATCTTTTCCAAACTGTTACCACAAAGCTGGAGGCACACAAATGTACAGATGCACATTAATTTTGCATTCACTTGAACTTGGATAACCAAACCTGTTCCACCATGGTGATGCCCCTGTGCACAAAGTAAGCTCCTTGAAGATCTGGTTTACATGCTTTGAAGAGGAAGATCTTGAGTGGCCTGCTTGTAGAACTCTGATCTCATCACTACTGAACACCTTTGGGATAAATTGGAACATTGACTGCACCTCAGGTCTCCTCACCTACATCAGTATCTGCCTTTTATAATACCCTTGTGTCTGATGAACACAAATATCTATACACATCTCCAAAATCTAGTGAACATCTTCCCATTAAAGTGGAGAAAAATTTGGGACTAAATGTGGAATGCAATGCTCAAAAAACACACCATACTTATGACCAGGTGACCCAATATTTTTGGCAATATTGTGTATATCAAATAAACAAGAATGTCATTGATGATATTCCTTATTTAGAAAGCAATAGAAACAAAACGCACTTGAAACATGAACAAAGAACAACAGAAATACAAACCTGAACATGAGCAATGATATGAAAAGACAAACACGACACAATGAGTGCTGTGAAGGGTGACGCTATACACAAGAGTGCTAATCAAGATCATAAGAACAGGTGTGAGTGATCAGTGACATGTGAGAAGCTAGAAAGTGCTAAGGCTGTTGGGTAGTAGAGTCCTCAGGCATAATCCTGACAGAGCACCTCCCCCTCTTAAGGTGCGTCCCCTGGTCAGTGTCAGTCTAAATAAGTGACAGCTACCTCAAAGCATTGGAGAGGAACAAAGTCCTGGGGGATAATGCCCTCAGCCTCACAGGCTGGCGGAAGAGACACAGAGGCATGCAAACAAGAAGGCACAGCAGCGTCCTCTAGGGGAGAGAGAAGATGGGATACGGTGGCCTTTGGGTCAAGCTACATGAGCAGCCGCATGGCAGCAAGCTACTCCTCAGGGGCTCTAATCATGCTTTCATTTACCTAAAGCGCCCAAAAACCTCCATTTGGGAATGTTTGCATGGATTCCTAATTTAAATCTTTTTGAAATGATTTAGGAGGTAAAATAGCTACCTACTAGTAGCTAAGTTTATGTTTTTTTTAATAGGCCTTTGTGCATGATAAACAGTGATGGACTGGTGCCCTATATCCAGTGTATTCCCAAATACTCCTTACTGCAAAATAAAAAAAATCAACGAGGTTAGTATGGAAGAGCTGCTCTAACATACCAAATATCCAGATTGCATTGTATTTAGATTGCATTTCAGGCTCTATACATGTGTTTGACTTGATGCTTCATTTTGAAATAGGATTAGGTTTAGATTTATAAGAGGAGTTGGATCAGATCCAGCATTAACCCTTGGCTTTTTAGTAAGGACTGGATCCACTAGACTGAAATATCCCAGCAGAGGAGGTTTATTATTCTCATATGTACAGGAGTGTAAAGTCAAATATGATACTTATGTTTAAACAATTCACAATCTGCAAATGTAACTAATTTGTTTATGTCGTGAATATTGTGAATAGTGTTAGTGGAATCGTTCAGGAATGTCTGTAGGGTTGGTCAGAATTTCTTTTTTGAGATCTGTACTTTGTCTAGCATTAAAATGTCTAAAATATTTGAAACAATAATCAACCAAAGTTCCAAAGTTCTGACTGCATTGTACAAATTATAGGACAATGTATCCTTTATTTGCCAAAGTTAATTTCTACCACAGCTTCAATTAGTAATGTCAACAGCCTAATCAATTTTATGGCTACTGAAATGGGAAGATGGATGGGTTTTATTGACTCCATATGAAGATTTGGGTGCAGCAGCAGCAGAAAATATATATATATATATATATATATATATATATATATATATATATATATGCAGTAATAATGCATTAACACAAATAAATATTTAACGGCAGTAATTTTATTAACATGCGATTAATGCATTATTTGACCAGTTTGATTAAAAATATAAAGAAATAAATATACAAAAAGCAATATTAAAAGCTTCACACATACATTTGGCAATTAAAACCGTCCGTGTGGAAACATAACAAAAGATCCGTTTAGTGTCATAATGATTTTTTATTAGAATTTTATTTAAAACACCATAATTACTTTAAAACATTTACTAGGATATTTTATTTTCAGTCTCTATGTTGAGTTTGGCTTCACAAATAATAAACATACATTTGTCCATGCTTGTGTTGATTAGAGTATTAAAAACTTGAAAAGTATTAGGGTACATTTAGAACAAACAAAAAATGATAAGGGACATGAAGCTTTAAATATATATTTTTGAATATACAGCAAATAAAAAGTAGACTACATTGAAAATCTTGTATTCTTTTATTCATCCAGAATTTTAGAATGTTGGAATGTTTAAAACAAAGAAAGTAATTGTTTAATTTCTTTAAATCAACATTTATTTTTTAAATATTGCAAAGTCCATGCCTGCTTGTGTGCACACTGTCATTAAATCAAAAACAGAATGTACCAAATACTAAAAAAGTCTGAAATTCATGTACATTCTACTTTTTGCTCAGGTCAATTTCAATCATATAAATTGTATTGAAAATTCTTAAATTGAAAAAGAAAAAAACATGTTCACTGCTGGTTTCATCAGACCAGTATGTATTTGTAGAGCACAAATGGTTCCTGAATGTAAATTGTTTAAAAAGAGAACACAAATATTCATAGCACATGCAGGAGGAATGCAAGGGACAATGTAAGCCAGGTGTGACACATTCTTCAAACCCTGAGAGAACAGAACGGCATTCATGCGACTTTCCTCCTCGAGACTCAAGACAGAGATTGAAAGACATAAAAAAAAAACGGTGGGTTTTGAATTAGGACCCAGTCTGGAAAGGTAGAATAAATAGGGAAGAGTGGAGAGAAACAGCTGGAGCGAGTAATTAGAAGACAAATAAATGAAGGTGACCTCAGAGAAGAGGAGGACAGTTGGACTGAAGAGGACTGGTCTTACTCAAATAAACACACATAAGTTGAGGAAGAACCTGTCAACATTAGAAGAGCTGAAAATAAAAACAGTAGGTAGAATGTTGGCTATTAAATATTAGTCCTACTCATCCTCTGATTTTGAAGAAGTGGACCAAAAAGTTTGAGAAGAATATAGTTGGCATATGTATAACCATCATATAATGCACTGCTCCTCAAGATCAAATGAGGAAGCAAGATCCTGGCTCGAACACAAACTTGGCCAGATGATGTGTATTTCATAAATTCCAGCAGTAAACTGGTGGCTGCTGTAAGCTTTCACTTTCTGAATTTCATCTTAATTCTTTTTCAACTATTTCTTGGATTCATGGAGTGCTACCTATCTGTATTACGATCATCTAACTATTATGGTTGAGCCTTTTGAGTAGAGTCTAAACGTAAGCACAAAACTATTAAACATACACACGGGACACAATCACTAAAAGATGCAATTTTCCAATAGAATTGTATATGCATGCATATCTAAACATGCCGTATTAAAAAAATATTTTTAGCAGTTACAATTAAATAAGACATTGTATTATGTCTTCTGTCCTGAACATGTGACAACCAGAGCACAATCACACACTACAAACAAATTGGCTTTGGACTGGTGGAGGAAACTGAATTGCTCTGAGGAAACCCCTGAGGCATAAGTAGAACATCAGGTGGGATTTAAACCCACAAGGAACATATTCTTACCACTAAGCCACCTTGACAATTGCTAACATGAAGCTACTGAGATATTCTTTTTATTATTTTTTATTTATAATTATAAAAAAATAATACATACACACTATTGCTTTCTCATCTCTCTGTAGAGGTTTTTCGTTAACGCAACCTAATCTCTGCCTTAGTGAGATTAATAATGAAACCTCATTTCTGTACAAATAGTCCAATAATTCCACAAAAAGAGATTTTGCTTTGATTTTAACAAAGATATGTGTTTTGGACTGGGAAGCCTCTTTAAACAGGGATCTCCAAAAACCTAATAATCCCAAAATATATATTTTTGCTTACATTTGTTATTAAAATAAAAATCTTCCTGGCATATTATGCACTCGTTATAAGCAAAGGCTCTGACTGGGAGCAGCACTATGCCCGTGCTTCGTAGTAGATTCCGATAATGTTCCAGTAAATATTTTCTGGAAAGTAACAAACGCCCAAATTCTGATAAAATATGAATGCTTAGCTATTATTGTTAATTACACTATAGTCTAAAGAATGTGAACATCTAAACATCACACCTACAAGTGGTTCCTTAACAAACTGATGCCACAGATTTTCAACAACAGAACTGTGTTGCATTTTCTTTTCTTTTGTTGCTGTATAATTACAATTTTCCTTCATTGGAACTAACCCGTTCCAGCATGAACAGGCTCCTGTGCACAAAGCAAGTTCCTGAAGACATGATGTGCCTAGGTTGGAGTGGAAGATCTTGAGGGGCCTGCAATAGAGCTCTGACCTCAACCCAAATTATTATCTTTGGGATAAACTGGAACTCTGACGGAACCTCAGACCTGATTTCACTAAAGCTTGTGAACTGGCTGAATGAACACAAATCCCACAGCCAGACACCAACATCTAGTGGAAATCCTTACCAGAAGCAGTGGTGCAAATTGAGTGAATGTACTTCATTACCTTACTTAAATAATTTTTGGTCTAATTTCTATTTTAAACTACACTTATGATTCGGAATGACTTGTTAGCATGTTGAAGAAGCTGTGTTGATTTTGGTTAATGCTGGTTTGAGGTGAACAATTTGAGTTGCAGTTTAGGAAAAAAAACACACAAATCAAATGTTTTTGGCTTTTTACTAACACATGTCTTGGCGTTGGGGACTTAGTGCACCTTTGAGCCTACGTTCAATATGAGTAAAATACTTAAATACTGTTTAAATCAGATACTTTAAGACTTTTACTCAAGTCATATTAGAATTGGTGACTTTTACATTTTTACTGAAGTAAAAGTTACCTTTCGAAGCTCATAATCTTGCACCCTCATACCTCTCTGACTTGCTTCATACCTACACACCGAAGCGCCCACTCGGATCTTCCTCAGCTGTTCCCCTCACTGTGCCTCCTGTCCGTTTGGTCACTATGGGGTTTAGGGCATTTAGCTGGGCTGATTTTCATCACTGGAATTCTCTTCCACAATCAATATGCCTCAAAACTCAAGTAGGACTCAAATAGTTCAAGAGCATTTAAACAGCTGTTGTTTGTTTCCACTGTATAATGTCCTTGAGTGTTTTGAAAGTCAAGTCAAGTTTATTTCTATATTACTTTTTACAATGGACATTGTCTCAAAAAAGCTTTCCAGAATTTTAGAGTTAAGGTGTGAATTTATCCCTGATGAGCAGCCATGGTGACTGTGGCAAGGAAAAACTCCCTTAGATGTTATGAGGAAGAAACCTTGAGAGGAACCAGACTCAAAAGGGGAACCCATCCTCATTTGGGTGACATCAAGAGTGTGATTATAGTCTTTAAACACTGAAGAGTGAGAACTAACATGAGCACTGGAATGTAAGATTATTAGTAATGTCCTTTCTACAGTATTATACAGTCATTTATGGTTATGGAACCAGGAACTACTGAGCAACTAATAACATTAGCGGTCATCATAGATCCAGATTTATTGAAAGGTGCCTTTAAATAAAATGTATTATTACTCAAGTATGATTCTATGGTACTCTTTTACACTTCAACCCAGAAGAGTGGATGTTACTGTAATAAAAAAAAGAGGCAAATCTGGAATAGGATAACGTGTGCTATGGTCAGGTGTCCACAAGCTTCTGCCAGTACGGTGCATACGCAACATGCCATGATCTGAAAGAGACACTGTTATTGTAAAATGCAGTTCCTGTCACAGTCACATTAGAAATGTTGACAGAACGTCCCATTGAATATCTGCTGATGAACACGTGTAAAGAAATTCAGGAGTCGAATGAATAAATACATAACGACACCAAAGAAAAAATAAAGTATCGCATTAACAAGGTTCACGTGGCAAACTCATTTCCAGCCGAGATGTCAAATCGTGAGCTGTGATTTGTTGTTCACACAACGCCAAAACAAGCAATTCAACACCATAAGTGTGGGCACAACACTCGTCGAAAAGACATTGATCTGAACATGATCCCATCTGGTAATGGTTTCCCAGCTCTGGATGGCACAAAGCGAGTCCGAGATGCTTTGTTGGATCTTTTTTGGTTTACAGCCATTAGAGGAGTCCAGTTTCTTTGCACTGGCAAAAAAACACACACACACTTTTAAATGGCTTTGTGATTCAAATACGGTGTGTATAAAAGGAGGCTGGTCAGAAACCTGAGGAAAGAGTGAGCATCAAGAGTTGGAGAACATTTTTTCTTACAGATTGAAAGAAAAAGACAAAGGCATTTGAGCACATCTGAACTCAACACCCACTGCTATATTTCAGTACAGAGTGTAGACATTTTATGCAGCTATTGGCATGGAACTACCATGTAATAAACCCGTTATGTGCCGTTATAAGCATTTCCTTTGTTTTGTTAAATAGTTCTTAAATAAATACCCAAATATTTCTTCCACCTAAAAATACTCCCTATTCCTTCATTGGAACAGGTCCTCTCCGCTCCAGATTTCATTCCTCTCCTCGTTTATAAAGCTCGAAATGACTAAAAAAGCTAAATGGATTCAGTGACAAAAGTTTAAACAGCCCACATTCCCCGGAAGATATTATTATCGTGGTCGTTCCTAACCTGAGCCCACATGTCAAACACGAGTCCTTTTAAATGAGTCATTACAGTGTTTACGCTCGTCAGAGACTGGCTGGAACGAAACCTCTTCAAACAAACCGCGAGGTGCTCACACTGTTTACGATCTGATCATCGTGTCAAACAGTGTTGCCAGGTCAAGCGGTTTGACTTTTAATCACGCTCGACGTACAGAAACCTGGCCTTGACTGCGCAAATACACTTCAGATATAATTTAATTACAGTGTGGGCTGGTAGGGGAGGGGGAGGAGATGGGGGTCTTTAAATTATGAATGACTTTGAAACTTTGTTCCAAAGAACTGGAAAATATGGGGACGGTTTCACTTAGAATGGCTAATTAAAACTTGACTATACTGTATATTCTTGTTTATTTTCCAAACACTGTAATCTACACTCACAATGGGGCCAAACTATTATCTTGTTGCCAAGGTGTTCAAATATATATCGTTTATCTCTTCTGTACTGAGTTCCCCTGGTGGTCTAGTGGTTAGGATGCGGCACTCTCATTGCTGCAGCCCGGGTTCGATCCCCGGTCAGGGAACCGACCCAGCCACTCTTAGTGCTGGTCCCAAGCCCGGATAAATGGGGAGGGTTGCGTTAGGAAGGGCATCCATCATAAAAACATGTGCCAAATCAAACATGCGGAGGATCCGCTGTGGCGACCCCTAATGGGAGAAGCCGAAAGAAAGTTTTTATCTCTTCTGTACTGGAATACATGTTTCTTTTACCTGGGAATGTGCATGTGGTCTATTAACTAGGATTTAAAGTATTCAGGGTACTTCAGTGGTCCTTAACATCCAATTATGTACTTTAAGTTGTTAGATCAAAAGTGTATGGACGTCACACTATTACACACGTATGTTTCCCAACGGTTTCCTCGAATGTGGAAACACGTCTATAAAGAATGTCCTTGTATTCTCTAGCAGACAAATTTTCCTAAAATAGAATTTGATGAAATTTGACAGTGCGCTCATCTCCAACCAGGGAATTAGGTCCAAATTTGAACTAATGGTGGCAATATAAAGTTGGCTGCCATTGCCCCAAATTTGGTTCAAATTGGGACCCTTCCAAATCAGTGTGAAAAATTTGAACCCGACAGTTGTATTATGCCACTGCTATATAAATACATTCACATACATATAAAAAGCTTTGGGTTTATAGATCGCATTTGTGATCCCAAGTGTAGTTTTCATTTTTGTCCCATTGTGGCTGCTGTTGTCAACTGTTTTTATTTGACTTATAAGCTTTTTTTTTTACAATTTCTCTAGATTGTAAATAAAATTTTAATTAAAATAAAATACCTGGGGCAAACGTACACAAGTGCAACACAGACCCTGAGCTTTTTATTTAATTTTTTTTATAAAGAATCCAACCTATGAATTCAACTTTCTGCTGAACATGAGTCAAATGACATGTTTGATGTGGTGCCAAAACAGTCTTTATATGAGAGCTTGATGAAAACTCTGCGTTTTATATCTTGGACATAATTACAGTTTTTTTTGGGGGTGGACGAGTCACTTTGGTGCATGAGGGATCTGTTCCATATGTCACATATGTTGCCCATAGGGGAAAACACTTTAATGATCAGACTCAACCATATGGAAAAACTTGAGGCTTGAGCAGCTGATCTAATGATCTACAGGATCAGAAAGCCTAACAGGGACTTCCTGTGACACCAGAAGTCTGCAGAAAGAAACATTTCTTTCACACATTCATCTTTATATTGTATCAAGAACCAGAGAATATGCAGCAGAACCACAGAATATATATATATATATAGCATATGCTCTCATATGTCTGACATTCAGAATGGTTTGGTTTGTGATAATTCCAAACAAGGCATAAGCTTCAAGTAAAATCGCCCATGATTACTAAGTTCACATCACCGTAGAGTATGTATCGATGCTACTATCCAGCATTTGAATAAACAAATATAAACATTCGAAAAGTTATTTCTCAAGTAAAACCTAATTAGTATAAATATTAAAAAAGTAAACAAATCAAACTTGGATAATTTAGTAACAGTATTTACTGTTGTTTTAATTGATGAAGTATAACAAAAGTTTTCACAACTTGAAAAAATCAAAAGATAAAATTTTATTCCTTAAATAATCATTAAATCTGTCTATTGATTTACATACCTCCCTTATACTTACTGCCACTAGGGGCAGTTCCTGAAATGTACATTCCGGAAATGTCAATGTTGGAATGATATTATTAGAAACAAAGCAGACACAACACAGAGACATAATCCAGGCAATAAGACATCAAAAGTTTATTTTGGTGAATCATTTGGGTCAGAATAAATAATGAACAGGTTTGCTCGTCTGTTCACCTAAGGGCCAGTGAACAATAAATAGATGGCACTGTTGCGGTGGCAAAAAAAAACAAAACAAAAAAAATTTAAAGAGCTTAGTCACATCCAAGATCAAATACCAATACTGTCTCACCGTCCTCCTTCTCGTTTATCCTCCTCTTCCTCCTGTTGTGGGTCGTAGTGCATTCCTTTGCAAACCGGTCTAAACTGAGCCCGGCTTTATTTTCTCCACGTTACATAAACACTGCGGAATGTAGCCTGAATCACCGGGAGGCTCGTGTCAAATTAAACCATGGACACAATTGCCACCATCGAATCTACATTTGTCCAGAAATCTAACCAGGGATCTATAGGACTTATTTGATTGGCTTATTTTACTTCTTCCGACTTATTTATAATGCTGTCTTTTAGCTTTGTAAACAAATTAACAAGAAAATTCCATAGAAAATCTGCAAACTGAAAAATATTAACACCTTTGAGAAAAAAAAAACAAAAACAAAAATTGTAATCATTTCATTCAATAGGATGGTTTTCTAATAGTAACCAAAACCCTGTGCATCATCATTTTTTATTTAAACATACAGGCTGAGCGAAATGAAAGATTAGAACGAGCGAGCCGATGCGAATCAGGCAGCATCGTTGATCGTAGGGATTTCGTTCGGGGCGCTGTGCCAGTCTCCTGAAATTCAGGGATTTGGAGATCGTGCAGGGGTCCTGAAGTGAAAGATGCGATAAGGTGAAGGGGTTAATTGAGGGATGGAGATCTCTCGGTGGTCCACAGGAGCTCGATGTACGACCACTTGGTCTGGAGGCAGCGCTTGATCGGCGTGTCGTCTGTACGCACCATTGGATCCTCGAAGCCGAGAACTAATGCGGTTCCCTCGACATAACTCACCTGTACGCAGAGAGTCAGACAAGATTAAGCTTTTCACTTTAGAAAGCCGTCCCAGGAGGCTCACATACAACAATCAGTACTTTTAAATTATAGTTTCTGTAGTAATAATAATAATCATTTTTTTTGTATTTTAATTAAAAGTTTTCAAAGCAGTTCACAAGCATAAAAAAAAACAAAAAAAAACACAATACATACATCAGAAAAAACTAATCACCTGAAAGCTATCCTGAGAAACTGAGATTTAAGAGCAGATTTAAAACGCTAAATGATTCAGCCGGTCTGATCTTAATGGGGAGAGAATTCCAAAGTTTTGGTGCACAAAAAAGAAAAGACCCGGTCCGAACGTAACAACTCGAAGACCGAAATCAGACAAGCGGGGAAGATCACATTAGGATTTTAAAGTCAATCTGAAACCTGAGAGAAAGCCGAACTGGATAGATGTGCTCACTGGACCTGGACTTTATCAGGATTTTAGCAGCTGAATTTTGAACAGCCTGCAATTTGTTTAAGGTAGATTAAGAAACCCCTGCATGCAAAGTATTACAGCAATCGATGCATGAAACAGACCTAAAAAAGTCAATCTTTCATAAGATAACATGGGCCGCAGTCTTACTGTGCAAGTATTGTGCAAATGCAGAAACATTGTGATAAACCTGCCACGTAATACAAAGTCTGACAGTAGACAAATAAAATAAAAACATGCGGTTAACTATCTAAGAAAACACATTGACTGTTATGGAAGGAGTCTCCAGTGTCAACATCACAGCCGGAAATAATAACAGTCAGTAACAGTGGTTTTTTTTTTTTTTTTTTTTTAAACAGTCAGTAAGTTTTGTCCTAAACGGGAAAATCTTTAGGCAAAGGAGTTTGTGCTTTTCAAGTTACATGGCAATTTTTCTGTGTCTTTAAGACGAAAAGGAATGAACATGTTTTGATGATGAGGATGATAAGGGGGAATTTTCAAGAGATTAGTTGCGTCGTGCAAATTTGATGTCTCCAGTGTCCAAAAAAATTTAATTAATAAATAATACAAAAAAAAAAAAAAAAAAAAATCACTAAATAAATAAATAGGGGGGGGGGGGGGGAAGTGATTCTTTTCAGACAATTTAATTACAACTTCACTATCAAGCCGGTGAAGCCATGGTGCAAGGAAATGTAGAAAAAAAGTTAAAGAAAATGATTGCTTTGATAATACAGAACCCTCGTGTGGTCACGCCAGTAAAGTTGACTGAAATATGCGGAGCTGAGGGCCAGTGAGAAGTCTTCAGAGAGTCAAACATATCCGTATGTACTGTAAACGCTCATGTTGGACAGAAAACAAAGTGATGACCAGAAGATTGCTGTAAGCAGGAAGAGGAAGGCCATGGTCGGAAGACAGTGTTTAAATTTTAGGTCAGTGTTCGAGCGCCAGTCTGCCTCTCATTACAGACGTGGCCTCCTGCAGTGACATCATGAGACCTGAGGTGCTCGATGGCTTCCATATGGAGGGCCTCTCATTGCCAGTGTGGAACCCAACCTACACTATGCCATGGTGCATGTGTGCAACGCTGCCTCTGTGTGTGTGATTAAGTGGCCCTTTATAACTGAAAACCATTACTAAGGTGTCAGTGAGAGTTGAGATTGCATTAAAAACATATGAGGATATTTCGTGCCCATTAGTGAGAGCGCGTGCTTAACATACCTTACGCACAACATCACAAGAGCCATATGCATGTTTAACAGCACTGTGTCATGGCAACCGTGTGTAGATGGCTCAGTGTCACGGTCAAGGCCATATCGGAACGGTCCGGATGCCGACATGGCTGAGATGAGAGGTTCGACGACCCGAGAAGACGTAAATCCGAGGTCTGCTCGTGGTCTCCAATTGTGCGATTTAACTCCTTCCAAAATGAGCATGCGGTCCGTCGAGGACTCGTCTGAACCGTTCTCGACTGGGAACAATTTGAGTTCGTTTGCATGTTGACCTGTGTAATTTCTCGGTACAGCGAACACGCTCTCTTAAGAATATAATTATGAACATACTGAGAGGGAAAAAAAAAAAAACATGCTGCGTTTGGTGCTTTGTAGGTAAAACAAGGACACATTGCGTCGGTCAGTTGAAACTCCACTCACAGAACATTCTTTTTTTTCTTCTGTGTGGTCTTGGCTGAACACTGAGGAATAATACATGTACTCAAAGACACTACGTAATTAAGTAAATATGAAAGTCAGTCAGTAGCTATGGGCATAAATATATTCAAAGGTCAGTCAGTCAGTAACCGTGCTAAGCAGTCTGTATGTCAGCCAGTCAGTATGTACAGTATATGCATTAGTATATTCAAAGGTCAGTCAGAAAGAAAGTTTGTGAAACAGTCAGTTAGTATGTCAGTAATTTGGTATGTCAGATAGTGTGGTTTTATACTAGTGATTTGAAAGTTAGTGAAACAACTGAAAGTTAGTTAAACAAAAAACAAATTGCTTAAATTGACAATAGACACCATTTTAAGGAAAAACAAATGTCATATGGAATTTGATGGCTGCAACAAAAAAAGTTTTACAGGGCCATGTTTACCACTGTGTAGAATCACATCTGTTGGTATACATCTGGAAACTGAGGAGACTAGTTGCTTAATTGTTGGTAGAGGAATTCTCTCCCATGTGTCTGATACAGGATTCTAGCTGCTCATCAGTTCTAGGTGTTCTTTGTTGTGTTTTTCGTTTTATGACGTGCCAAATGTTTTCAAAAGGTAAAAGTTCTAGAATGAAGGCAGGCCAGTTCAGCACCCGGACTCTTCTACTATGGAGTCATGCTATCGTAATAGATGCAGTATGCAGTTAGCATTGTTTTCCTTAAATATGCAAAGACTTCTGGAGGTGTTAATGAGCTTGAGAGTTCCATTTAAGAATCGTGGTTGTTTGAAGCGCAGTGCCGCCTGAGGGCCCGGCGATCACGGGCATCCAATATTGATTTTACCTATTTGAAGACACAGTCTTTGACAGATTGCCGATTCTCTGCCTATCTTTACTTCTGTGAGACTCTGCCTCTCTAAGCTAAATACAATATTTATACCCAATCACCTTACTGAGCTGTTATCAATTAACCTATTTAGTTGCAAAATGTTTCTCCAACTGTTTAATTTTGTTACCCCGTCCCTTTTTTGAAATGTGTTGCAATAATTATTATATATTAAAATAAAAAATTACCTTATTTTGTTCCTGAAAATGGTAAATTGTAATTTTTTCTATTGTGATAAAAATATGGGTTTATAATATTTGCAAATAATTGCATAATCTGTTTTATTAAAATTTTAGTGTTTCAGTCATCCAGTAAAAGAAATTAAAATCAATAAATTGCTATACAGTAAAATTTAGTGCTAAATTCAACATTGAGTGTTTTTTCTTTATGTACATGTAAATTGATGTCAAATCAACTTCTGGGAGTTTTAATTTCTCAAAACTGATACATGAATTTAAGTAACAGCAGCAAATTAATATTCTATATATTCTGTATGCCTCCGATAACCTATTCTTGACCCATCCTTCCAATGGAAAAAGTCAGCTGCTTTTTCCATCGACACAGAGTGTCTTTATTTGCCTTACCTTCACATGGAAAACTACAGGGGGGGATAGAAACTCTCTCTTGGACAGAATGTGTAAACACCTGCTATGAAGATTAAAGAATGTAAGAATCGGGCTGCAGCCGAATGGAAAAACCGGGAGGTGTAAGAATTACTTCATAAAAATTCTCCATATTATTTGGGATAGTGTGTGAAGTGCTCTAGATTATTCTTACAAGCCATAACAAATTAAAGCTCATGCTTCCTGAAAGATAAGGCTGGCTTGTTTTCTTACACTCGGGTCCAAAGATTTAGTCAGCATTGACCTCGGTGTTACTAATTTATAAGGAACCTTAGACACTTGTTATACTTGGTTGTTGCTGGCCACAGTCCCTTTAGTGCAGCCAACTATTTATGATTCAGAGATATTAGAATAAGCGTCAAGACTCCAAACGAGAATTTCCCGTGCCTGTCTGAGCCGGCCATAGTGCACAAACAGGGCAACAATGAATTTGTATTTGTAGTAACACGATTAGTCTGGTAATAGATGGTAATGCATGATACTATTGATGAGCCCAAAACAATACAAAAAGTGAAACACTGGCCATAGTGATGACTGCAGCAATCATATAGTAAAAGAATTTGCTTGTTTTATATTAAGAGAAAAATAAGAAAAAAAAAGAAAGGTGGTTTATACTTGTCAAATGTACTTTTAAATGATTTCTTCACATATTCCGGCAATGTTAGGAAGCTGGTGGTAGAGTTTAGGGTCAGCCGTGTTACAGTGCCCCTGGAGCACAGAGGGTTAAGGGCAAAGAGTGGCAGCTTGGTGATACCAAGTCTTGACCCCCCCCAAACATCTGAATAGGAGGGGTGGGGTAGGGGGTCGAGGGGTGGGGTAGTGGTGTGAGGGATTGAGGGGTGGCTCAGTAGTTAAGGCTTTGGGTTACTGACTCGAAGGTCATGGTTTCAAGCCCTAGTACTGCCAAGCTGCCACACTCGGGGCAATAATTACATTCGTAATAATAAAACTAACTATTATTAAAGCATAGAGGCTGCCTAGTGAAAGAGAGACAGTTGTTTGTTTAAATTCTGGTGCCACATTCTGTGCATGATATACCTAAAAACATGCTAGTTCTGGCAACAGTGTTATCAACATGTTTAAAACAGTGGTAAAACACACAGCGGGGTTCTGTGTGCCAAGAATCAACAGTTGCGTTGCTACAATTTACAGATGTGAACACATTCATTGGTAGTCCAAGTGTCACTTTTATTGTGATGTTTCGAATTAATTGGGTCCTTAAACAATTGCTAACCCAAAGAATGTTAATGGAAGTTTTTGGCAAGGCACATCAGCGGTATGTTTATAGATGCAAAAATGAAGCGTTCAAAAATAAAGAACGCAATATCCACTGTGAAACATGGAAGAGGCTTGAGTGTGTTTTGGGGCTGCTTTGCTGTATCTGGCATCGGGAGCGCTAGATTTGTGCTGGGAATAATGAAATCCCGAGCCTACTGAAACTTGAGGAGTGCTGAGGTCCTCTGACAGTATAATGACCCAGAACTTACAGCTCAAAGCACCCAGGAATGGCCAAGAATAAAACACTGAACTGTTCCGAAGCTTCTATAAGCCATGACCTGAATCCTATCAAACATCTACGGAAAGAGTTTGATACATTTTTTTTCAAATCTGTATAGCACTTTTTAAAAAAAGGGCATTTTCTCAAAGCATCTTTACAGAGATAAAGCGTTTATAAAGTAGTATAAAAAAAAGTTTAGGGCCTATAAGTGTGTTCGTTATAATTATAATTTTATTCCTAATAAGTGAGCCAGTGGCGATTGTGGCAAGCAAAATCTCCCCTGAGACGGTATGAGGAAGTAAGCGGGAGAGAAACCAGACTCAAAAAGGAACCTATCCTCATCTGAGTGGCACCGAATTGTAATGTCTATTCATTACATCATTACATCATTGTTGAGGTGCACAGCGATGGGCGATTACATGCAAAACTGTTCATGCAACAGTTCATTTGGTCCTGAGCCATTGTAGTAGACTGTTGATATTAATTACAGTCCAAATCCATCCTCAAAGTTCTTGAGTTGAATCATGCAGTCTGGAGAAAGCAACCTTCAAACCAGAGACAGCTGGAGCAGCTTGCTCATGAAGGCCAAACTAGCTGTTGACAGGTGCAAAAGTCTTATGGAATACATTTACATACTTTTTAATCTCTCAAAAAAATAAAAAAAATAAAATAAAAAAATATTAGATTCAGTTCAAGCGAATGAGAAGGGTTATTTTAATATTAGCAGAAGCCAAACACACCTGATTCATGGATAGACCATGGACACTTGATCCTAAATGACTTCTCCAGAAAAGCGATCCGTGTTCTGGAGGTTCGTTTTAGCATGGTCCCCTTGAAACCGGTAACACAGCAACTGCCTTTTTACGAGGAGACCGACTTCACGTTCGAATCTCCACTGATTAAAAAGATAAAGCACTTGCCACAGGTCTCTCTGTACGCTGCACACATCTCCTGTCCCTGTGTACATATGTACACATATTTCCTTAAACAATTGCTAACCCAAAGAATGTTAATGGAAGTTTTTGGCAAGGCACATCAGCGGTATGTTTATAGATGCAAAAATGAAGCGTTCAAAAATAAAGAACGCAATATCCACTGTGAAACATGGAAGAGGCTTGAGTGTGTTTTGGGGCTGCTTTGCTGTATCTGGCATCGGGAGCGCTAGATTTGTGCTGGGAATAATGAAATCCCGAGCCTACTGAAACTTGAGGAGTGCTGAGGTCCTCTGACAGTATAATGACCCAGAACTTACAGCTCAAAGCACCCAGGAATGGCCAAGAATAAAACACTGAACTGTTCCGAAGCTTCTATAAGCCATGACCTGAATCCTATCAAACATCTACGGAAAGAGTTTGATACATTTTTTTTCAAATCTGTATAGCACTTTTTAAAAAAAGGGCATTTTCTCAAAGCATCTTTACAGAGATAAAGCGTTTATAAAGTAGTATAAAAAAAAGTTTAGGGCCTATAAGTGTGTTCGTTATAATTATAATTTTATTCCTAATAAGTGAGCCAGTGGCGATTGTGGCAAGCAAAATCTCCCCTGAGACGGTATGAGGAAGTAAGCGGGAGAGAAACCAGACTCAAAGGAACCTATCCTCATCTGAGTGGCACGAATTGTAATGTCTATTCATTACATCATTACATCATTGTTGAGGTGCACAGCGATGGGCGATTACATGCAAAACTGTTCATGCAACAGTTCATTTGGTCCTGAGCCATTGTAGTAGACTGTTGATATTAATTACAGTCCAAATCCATCCTCAAAGTTCTTGAGTTGAATCATGCAGTCTGGAGAAAGCAACCTTCAAACCAGAGACAGCTGGAGCAGCTTGCTCATGAAGGCCAAACTAGCTGTTGACAGGTGCAAAAGTCTTATGGAATACATTTACATACTTTTTAATCTCTCAAAAAAATAAAAAAAATAAAATAAAAAAATATTAGATTCAGTTCAAGCGAATGAGAAGGGTTATTTTAATATTAGCAGAAGCCAAACACACCTGATTCATGGATAGACCATGGACACTTGATCCTAAATGACTTCTCCAGAAAAGCGATCCGTGTTCTGGAGGTTCGTTTTTAGCATGGTCCCCTTGGAAACCGGTAACACAGCAACTGCCTTTTTACGAGGAGACCGACTTCACGTTCGAATCTCCACTGATTAAAAAGATAAAGCACTTGCCACAGGTCTCTCTGTACGCTGCACACATCTCCTGTCCCTGTGTACATATGTACACATATTTCCTTACACACGATTGACGATACTTTGTCTGGAATAAGAACGGGCAGCCTTCAATCTCTCGTACTTCCTCTGGAAGTCAGAGGTCGCATGCTCATGCATACACACACAGATAAATTGATATACGAGGCAGGCAGTGTGTGTGTGTCTTACTCTTGGGATAGTGTGTTAATGCCATCAGGCTCTTTATAGGTAAGTGTGTGGAAAATGGGAAATGGCCCTCAGTGCAAGGTCGGGGGAAACCACTTTGCTACTGGTTACAGTAAGCGATGAGGATCCCAGCTTAAGAATATCAAAACTATGAGCAGTGAATGGCAAGTGGCAACAACTCCCACGTCCGTCACTGGCTGACGGTTGGATTTGAGCTGATATACAAGTTACAGGCCAAAGTGATTTTGAAACGGTTTTGAAGTTGTCTAGTGTACCCACTCGTAATTAAAGGCTTCACAAATATAAAAAAGTTATACTACAAGCCGGGGTGAGGGAGTAGCATGACTTACTAATTAGGAAGCTACTCATTTAACTATGGCCTTGTCATCATTTGACTGAATTAGTTGTTTAATTCTTAATGGTTGAGTCATCATGCAGCAAGTGCTTATTCAGGGTTTCTGCAGGTTTCAACAGGTCGAATTAAGACTTTATTAGACCTTATTAAAAATTTAATTGATGACCAATCTCACATTAAAAACATACACAAATACGTCAAAAAAACCGGCCTTAATCAAGCCCTAAATTGATTTCTTTTTTCAAGCCAAGTATTGCTAAACTTGCACTTCCCCATAGTCGAAATTTTAAATCCTATTTATATTTGGACTGGCAAAAGAAAGACCTACAACACCAAGGAAACAAACATGCTGAGTGGGCATTTCAATGAGAATCAGAAGTATCGTTACACGGACATCGGAAAAAATAAGATCCGCTTAAAAGTATTTATTTGTAGATTTTACACCTTTTTTTAAAGACTTTTTAAGACTTCATGGAAACCCTGTTGTTAAACGAGCACATCTTGTGTATTGCATTCACACAAATGTCACGTGAGTGAGAAGATCTACTCAGTGGGCACTAACACATGCATGCTTCAATTCACGTTCTTCGTCACTTTTGTTCCTGAAGTAAGACGCATTTAATGGCCCAACACTAAAGACGCGGTTTTAAATGCCATTACGTACTAAAGCGTAACTTAAAGCAAGCGAAAAGAGCTAAATAATAGACTCTGTGATGGCCCTGATGGTTTAATTCTACATCGGTTGAATTATTTCAATATTGGCACAGAGAAGTACCAAAAAACTTGTACTCTGTCTGGAAATGGGTTTTAAAGCATCTCTGCTCAGTATAGTACAAATGGCTGGGATGACATTGGACATTGTTCCAAAGCAGCTTTATTGAGATAAATACATCGACCAGGCATAACTTTTTGGCCACTGATCAGGCGTAACATTATAACCACCTGCCTAATATTGTGTTGGTGTCCCTTGTGCTGCCAAAACAGTCCCGACCTGTCGAGCATTAACAGCTTAAACATCTTCTGCAATTTGAGTTACAGATGTCCCTGGTGCCAGTTCACCAATGTTTCTTCCTTAGACCACTTTAATTGATACTGACCTCTGCAGACCAGGAACAGACCACAAGAGCTGCAGTTTTAGAGATGCTCCAACTTAGACGTCTAGCCATCACTATTTGAAAAAACCCGCTCAAATCCTTACATTAACCTATTTTTCCTGCTTCTAACATGTCAACTTTGAGGACAAAATGTTCATTTGCTGACTAATATATCCCACTCACTAAAAGGTGCCATGATGAAGTGATAATCAGTGTTCTTCACTGGTCATAAGGTTTTAATGTCTGGTGCCTGGTCGGTATAGGTTATAAAATTTTAATTTATATGCAAGTGCCTATAGGTTAAGTGCCTATAAGTCTATCCCTAATGAGCAAGCCAGTGGCGATAGTGGCAATGGAAAAACTCTTCGAGAAACCTTGAGAGGAACCAAACTCGAAAGGGAACCCAGCCTCATCTGGGTGGCACCTAATAGTGCCAAAGGCTTCATACCGCATATTCAGCAAGGATTCGATATTTTCAGATGGTCAGCAGTATAACAAAAAATCTTTAGGATGCAACGTCTATATCTTGCGACTTGTGTATTGTCAGGTAATACCCACTTAGTGCACACTGCACTTTGCGGCATACAGTGCAAATGCACTTCTAATCATATCTCTTCCTATAGTTTATCTATTTAAAGTCGAAATGTATTTTTCCATCAACTAACTTTGATGCCATGTTTTCTGACTTTCTGATCCTGTTCTTTTGTAAAGTTTTGGATCTGTGCCTGTGCCTCGAATATAAATAAAGCTATGCGTTTGTTAACACTGTCTGCCTGTTCTCGGACCAGTGGCTACGTACGTATGTTGAAGATGATGTTTGGACTGTCCTTAATAAAAAACATGATTGCGTCCTTCTACGTAACACGGTTGTAGGAATGACTGACGGATCAAACGGATGTTCGTCTCGTACCATCTGTGCAGACAGTCGTCTGCTAGAAAGAGTAAATTGGGACATAAACCAGGAAAACACTCCTCCGACGTTAACACGGCACAACCCTCCTCGAGTGCTTAAACATCGTATGCTAATTAATGTGTCATCAAGAAGGGGCTTCAGAGGCAGTCAACCATTGAAGTCAGAAACAACTGACCGACTCTTAGGAGACCAGTGGAGAAGTAAGTAGGCTGCTGAAACGGGTTAGAAGTTAAACACACAAACATTGTTTTAATAATAATCCCATTTAGACGACTTTCAAAGCTGTGCGGGGGGTCAGCTGAGATCAAGGAGTACGACTAGTGCTAATGTGTACGTGTGTGTGTGTATAATGTGCATGGGCATGATATGGGTGAGGTTGTGCGTGCGTGTTACCTTCTCATTGTGGTTGGACTGCTTTAGGCCGTTGTAGTGGTACACAGGAAATGAGTCTGGAATCCCTGAGTCCTGCAATGGCAAGAGGATACTTAAGTGTGTGTGTGTGTTCAAATGCAAGACCACCTTCAAGATAACCACATGCAGTCGTTCTTTATCCCAGTCTCTCCACACATGAACAGATCTGATCGATCGAATCTACCATAATTCAAATCAGGTGGATTGAAGTGGGTAAAACAAGTAGATGTAATGAACTGTGTGGGTGAAAGCCATAAAATAAAAGCATCATTCAGGCTGACTGACTCGACCTTCCTCAAAAATGTTGTTGCACAGAACTTTAATTAATGCTTCCCCCCATTCCAGAGAAAATGCCAAAAGATCTCTGTCCAGCACAAACTAATCAAAGTGAATGAAATTATGCCACTTTAGGCAACATGAAAAGTATTTTTCTGGACCTAAAGCGCAAGGGCCAGATCAAACAAGCATAACTCCTGCGGTTTTTTGGCTCTAGCGAGCAAAAAAAAGTCCCGGAGCCTAGTTCTATGCATCGCTGAGACCCCGAAACGCAGCCAAATCACTCAGTCTAGCCGTGTAGCGCTGACACAACTACAGCAGCGTGTTTCTGAAACGAGCTTCGATTGTTTGATGAAACAGCAAATGGAGGCATTTTGCCAGAATGTATCCCAAACCCCTGATCTATTTAACACGCAGTCAGAGAAGCTGCAACAGTAAATATAAGCGTCGCTTTCTATTTCCCCGTCTTCACCCGAATATTCGGCACATGGGCTAAAATGCGACATACGTTAGTAAAGAGAAGTCGTAGCTGCCAATACATAAACATAAAAATCCTAGAAGGGAGAGGAAAACCAGAATTATACCACAAAAACCTTAGCGCAAGTCGGCAGTCGGGACGGCTCTGTTCTCACAGCATAAACGATAAAACACTCATGGCTTACACCGTTTCGATTTTGAAACCAAACAGCTACTTAAATAAATTTACTTTATTATTTACATTAGATTTTATATATAGGAGTTTATTACTTAAACCAATAATAAAAAGATGTAGAGTAAGTCAGAAAAAGTTGTGATTTAAAAAAAAAAAAAAAAACCAAACAAACAAAAAAAAACTTGCATACATGTAGCTCGATTGCTTGTTTATACAGAATTGGATTGTTTTTAGACCAATCAGGCAGAACATTATGACATTATGACTGGTGAAGGGAATAACACTAATTATCTCATTATCATGGCACCTGTTAGTGGGTGGGATATATTTATTAGGCAGCAAGTGAATATTTTGGAAAAGTTGATGTGTTAAAAGCAGGAAAAACGAGCAAGCGTAAGGATTTGAGGAAGTTTGACAAGGACCAAATTGTGACGTCTAGACGACTGGGTCAGAGCCTCTCCAAAACTGCAGCGCTTGCGGTATGTTCCCTGTCTACAATGGTCAGTACTTATCAAAAGTGGTCCAAGGAAGGAACAGTGGTGAACCAGCGACAGGGTCATGGGTGGCCGAGGCACGTGGGAAGCAAAGGTTGACCAGTGTGGTCCAAACCAACAGACGAGCTCCTGTAGCTCAAACTCCTAAAAAGGTTAATGCTGTTAATGCTCGACTGTTTTGGCAGCAAATGAGGGACAGACAAAATATTAGGCAGATGGTCATAATATTATGTCTGATCGGTATAAGGCCCACATGGTGGATGACTGCAATTACAATAACTAAAAATATACAAGCTGCAAAATATACTATAAGGACAAATGTTTGTGGACACCTGACCATAAAATCTGTATGCCTTTTTTGTTCTAACAACATTCATGCTTCTGGGAAGATGTTCCACTAGATTTTGGAGTGTTCTTGTGGTAAATTGTGTTCATTAAGCCACAAGGGTGTTAGTACAGTCAGGTACTGATGTGGGGTGAGGAGGCCTGGGGTGCAGTCAACATTCCAATTAATCCCAAACGTGTTCACAATTGGGTTGAGGTCATCTTCCACTCCAAACCATGCAAAGCATATCTTCATAAAACATTGTTATAATAGAGCACGTGCAGGTTTTATTTCAAGTGAAGTAAATATTTTTGAAAATGTATTGCATCCAAACACATCCTATACAATTGTGTGCCTATAACTTTGTGGAAAAAGTTTGGAGAAGAACCACATATGGCTGAATTGTCTATATGGTGTAACAATAAACATAAAAAAAAAAAAAACATGTTTAAGCCACAGCCCCTTTAAAAGGGTGCAAACAAATCAATGTTTCAATTGTGCATAAATCCCATGCACAAACAGAGGCTGTCTGGAAGTATTAGGATTTTGACTCTTCCAATCTGTAAGCTTAGACGTTTCACCAACTAACAAGAACAACGTGTTGGCGCAATGCCGAATACTCTACTTTACCTGATCGGGGAAGAACTCGAGCAGGAATGGACCCAACAAAACAATTCCTAGTCCTTCTGGATCCAGCTTAGTCTTCATCAGATTGACACTGGTTTCAAAAAAAGAAAAAACATGAGAGAGGGTAAAAAAAAGAAAAAAGAAAAAAAAAAAAAAGTTTTATACTCTATACACACATTACATTACTGTATATCTGGTGTGTTCATGTTAAAAAAAAAAAAAAAGTTTGTACAAGAGAAAAAAAATATATAAAGTGTTGCAATACTGTGCTGTAATGCCAAATTATGACGGCCAGTAATAGAAGTTTAGAAGTTATATATAGCCATGAGTAATGTCTGGGACCTTTTTCTTTGAACACAAGTATGCTGATTTCTGAAACGAGCGGACTGTTGCTTTTTAAGGAAGCATGATCTGCAAAGGTTGTGCAACCACACTCGGGCACAAGCAGCTAGAAAACATACAGATGAGATGATTTGTGTTTGTTTCTCAATTCTGATTGGTTAGAAAGTGTTAATTGGTTTCCTATTACAGAAGCTCAGGTAGTAGTTCCGATCGCAAAGTACATCCAAGGTGATTGTTCTAATATGTTTATTGTTTGTGTACTAAATACTCATTTACTGTGTATTGCAGGGCAGAAAATATGCATACTATAGGCCAATAAATGGATAAACTCTTACTTTATTTTCATTTACAGAGTTATGATGGATTACTTTTTTTTCCGAGGCTGAAAGCAAGATTACAGATTGATATCCATATAAATGGTATTGGAGTTGCTCTGATTTGATGCCGTCCTTTAAAGGGATCCCTGATGAACCAATTTTGCCAAGTGTCTAATTCATGTACACTATATTTATGCTGTGAATACATGTGATGACTGTTACATATAAAACATTAGTGCCTCATGAATGACAAACTGCAGTTATACAGAACATAACAGGGTGTGCAATTTCATTATGAGATCTTTTGGTTAAAAAACGCCCCGTGGAATCTTGCCGACTAAAGCGAGCGCTAGAAATGAGCTGTTTATGAGGTGAGAGTTTCAAAGGCCCGCCATTCTGTTATGGAGTGTGTGTTTACAGGGAAAGTCTGCTCTGAAGATCTGAGTCTGGATGAATGTGCTGACCCCTCTGGACCTTCTGTATCACTTTAACAGAGCTGAGATGAAAGAGGGGGATTATTTTCCTCTGTTTCTCTTTCTTTCCTTTGCTTTGCTTCTCATCCTGTAGACCGTCCAGAGGAAACGTGAACCAAAAGCAAAAGACACCGGGGCGTCCCGAGGAGGACTGCAGGTGCGTCTTCTTATATACATACACAACTATATATACTGTATACACACGCTCATTATGGATACCAAAACACACAGAAAACATCCGACTACTGTTATCAGTGAAAACATTACATTCAACTATGCACAAACTTACTACTCCGGCTCCGAGACCAGATCCAAAGCCTTCATAACGTCCTCAAGCAGTGTGTCAGGAATGAACCCGTTATCTAAAGAAAAGAAAAGAAAAAAAAAAAGATAGGAAACATATGGTTAGTCCTACTGCTAGGGGTTATTCATTTATAAAAATAAAAAAAAAGAAGAGAGAATGAGGTATGAAGAAACTTAACCCTGAATCTTTCTCTAAATCCATGTAACATGAGAAGACGCCTAAAACCAGTGAACTGTAAGACAAGATTTATGCTTGTCTTAGCAGTTTTTCTTTATCATCCTCATAAAGCTATCGCTAATATATTTCAATTAATGGGAGAAATGATACTGAGGATATGTTTGACTCAGTAATACACAAAAATAAAATAAGAAATTTAAGTTCATGGTAGAACATTGAATTTTTATTTTTTTTATAATGTGTAGTTATTTAAATCATTTTTCCCATTTTTAAATCATCAACTTTCCCAGGACAGACATATCAAATATTTATACTCAAGTAAATACTCCAAAGTTCTGCCCGGTCCTATGGTTTGGTCACCTGAAAGGGCTAGTAGTGAAGTACATTAAATTAAACAAGTGGGAGAAAAAACAAACAAGGTTTCTGTTATAGCAAACAAAATTGTGGTTTTGAGCTCTGAATCACATGCAGGAGATAATTGGCATCTATTTTCTCTGCAAGATGTGAATGCTCACATGGTGTGATCCTGAAACGATCTTTTGATCGTGAAAGACCTCGGAAGAAAGCCGCCGCCTCAGCCAATGTGTGTAGCGCGGAAGGTGGTGGGATCCGGAACAAGTTGAGCTATTGGTTTTTGGTCAGGTGTCCACAAACGTTTGTTTATATAGTGCATGTGGTGTGTGTTTGATGTACGACAGTAGAACGTGTCTAAATTCTGCCACTGAATATTTCAAAGTTTGCCAATGCGATTTGAAAACTATACATATAAAGGAAAAAAAGTTAATTATTTAATGGTAATTCCTCTGTAGGAAGGAGTTACACCTCGTCCACAACATTACCTTCTTTCTCTGTACTTCTCAAGCAGGCACACAAACGCGTGTTGTAAAAGATTCTATCAGACTCTTAATCACAAAAAAAACAACAAAAAAAAAACTGTTCTGTTCTGAAAGAGGAGCATTGTTTTTGTTGAAATGCTCAAAATGTTTTATAAGTATTTGCACTCTGGTGACAGAATTGCCATTTTCTTTAACACCATCTTCAGCAGAATAAATAGTCATTCTCTCCCAGTAAACCTCTGTTCTAACTTTTAGCTTTGAAAATCTGGCTTGTAGATTTTAATCATTTTTTAGTATAAACTCTGCCTTAGTGCACAACAAAGATCTTCAATCCTGGGTAAAAAGAAAATTGATTACCCTAACAAACTAATCACCTGCTTATGTAAAGTAAATGCAGACAGTTCTTCACTCACAGTTCCAATGAAGCTCCTTGAGTTGCCATGCGACATTTCCTCCCCGTTTGCTGATAAATTCTATTCTTCTGGGAAGATGTTCCACTAGATTTTGGAGTGTGCTGCCACGTGGGTTTTGGTAAAGTCAGGTACTGACGTAGGTGAGGCGAGGAGGCCTGGGGTGCACTCAGCGTTCCGATTCATCTCAAAAGTATTCACTAGATTTGAGTTCAGAGCTATACAGCAGGCCATTCAAGATCATTAACCCATGTAAACCATTTCTTCATGGAGCTCAGATTGTGCACAGGGGCATTGTCATGCTGGAACAGGTTTGGGTCTCCTAGATCACGTGAAGGGAAAATTTTATTCTACCTCATTCAAAGACATCCTGTACAATCGTGTACTTCCAACTTGGTGGTAACAGTTTGGGGAAGAACCAAATATGGTTGGAAAAGGCAAGAGTCCCAATACTTTTTCTATACTGTGTACATACTCCTAGAGTTTATATTGCAGAGAAATGAGTGTAAGAGATACAATGCAAGTAGATGCTTGGAATTTTGTTGTTCTTTGTTAAATATTCTTGTGTTACTATGAAACATTAGGGAACTTTTTATACTGATAACAGAGGTGCTATTAGTTGTTGCTTAAGCTGAAAAACATCAATCTACTTTTTCCACAGAAACAAATTTCGGTTTGATAAAACTTTTTTTTTAAGAAAGATTCTGACCTGCGTTGAGAAGCCCAAGTACACGATTTTCCTGAGATACTATATATTGCTATAAGATTTCTGTTTATACCACCAAATGACGGATCTCACTTGGGGATCCAGATCGATCGATTGCCACAAGACTCAAGAATTGTCGTTGTTTGCTGTTGTTTGTCTGGGAATTCCTGCTTTCAGGTAAAAATCCTTTCAAAAGGTGGACATAACCTAAAGACCACTGTAACACAAACCACACTCAACAACCAATGATATTACATTCTAGTTTTACACCAGAACCCTGCATTAAAGCAGGTTCAAAACATTGCAGCTCTTTCTCGATCGATCTCTAGATTACATTTTGAGCTCCTGAATTTACCCCACACAGAAATAGAGGGGGAGATGGTTATGTTCTGAAAGAAAAATATATTGTTTATGTTACAATGCCAAGCATGCCATTAGTCAGAGATTTATAGAAATGTTTCTTTTATCCTGCAATGCAACAGAGCAACAATCTATGTCATTCCAAAGGGAGGAAAAAAAAAAGAGAGAGAGAACATGTCTTTCTATTGCAATTTCCACAATGAATTTACACTATAATGGAAAACTCAAAAACCTCTTTATAAATATTAACAGTTCTGTACCCACTGCTCTTTTACTGTTCTGCTGTGGTTAATCCCCAAAACTAAAAGGTCAACCAAATGCTAATGCAGATAAAACTACTTTCTTACAGTGCCTGTCAAAAACGTGACTTACAAAGATCACATTAAAACAAGTGAGCAGATGAGGGTTAAGAGCCTTTGCTTAAGGGGCCCCAAGTGGCAGTTTAGTAGACTGGGATTTAAACTCATGGCCTTCTTAATCAGAAGCGGCGCTACTACTTCCCATTGCATGACATTTCATGGCCTTGCGTTAAGGCTGAATTATGAAATGGTAGGCATGTTGGACCAGTATTCCTGTCACCCAGAAAAAGTCTCCAACTTTCCCTGCTCCAAAACAGGAGTCCACCTCCATGTTAGAGCCAAAAATGTCAAAATTAGACTCAACTGTCCATAGAACCTTTAATTCTTTTATACAAGGAACATGTACCAAAGAAACTAAGAACTACAGGAGAGCGATTACAGTACGATGTTCAGTCATCACGAGCTTGTTGTGACTCCATTAAAAAAAAAACGTAAAAGAAACGAGTGATTTTACATCACATTGAGTTTTGAAACATACAGAACGTCCTCTGTGGCACATTTTCTGCTTGCATATGTGCGAGCTTTGCTTGAGGTTGAGGCCTACAATCGCTATTGTACTCGGATGAAACCGAAACAGACGCTACATGCTGTTCTGATAAAAGACGTACGACATCTAAAGGGCATCCAGTCATTTGGGGGGTAAAAAACATTATTCAACTTCAACTGGCGTTCCGTTTTTGTGACTATTCAGAGTGCGCTTGGATTTGGAAAGTTTCATTAGGCTGTCTTAACATTTTGTCGTTTTAACGTCCTTACAGCCTCATAACCGTAAGTCACATGACTGTCCCGGGTGATGCTAGTTCAAAAATCCAGATGCATTTTTTACTTGCAGGCTAAAAGATCCCCCTTACCCCCCATTCTGTTTTCTGATATACTGTATTTCTCCCTCTATTCAACTCCTCATCCCGATCTATCAGGAAGCTTCGGTACTGAGGCTTCCATACTGTGTTCAGTAAATAAAGGAAACCTGCAGAAAATACTTCGACTTACACAAATGGCAAAAACAGATTGCTAAAACCACACAAACACACGTTACGAGCAAACAACGGTAGGATCGTAATCTACACCGAATTACACCATCAGCTGAGAGGATCGTTTTCTGATCGTGTTAATTAGATACATGGCTTTTCTTTGATTACAGGAACACATACACATGATACACAAATGCTAAGTTCACTTGCTAGACCACCAGGGAAGTGGAAGCTCTAATGCGTTTCCCCGTCCCATGTTTTGGTTGTTTGGAAAGCTACTGAATAAGACAGTGGGGGTTGAAACTCTAAATCTGCCTGGGGTAAAAATCACTATATTATTAAGCTCTTAACATGAGTAAATTACAGTCTAACAGGAGAATAGAATATTATTATAAAAAATAAGTGTATATTATATAAATATACACTGTGGCATCTATTAGATTCATATACTTTCTAGTCACCACTAAGGCACATAGAGTAAATAAATAAATAAATGCAGGCAGATTCAGCATGAAGCTGAATATTTGAGATCTGACTGATTCCAGTCAATTCCACATTAAGTCATAGACGACACTAGGAAAGTATGCAGGTCATCAACTAGTTTAGTAAATTATTATTATTATTATTGTTATTATAATTATTATTATTATATAACTTTGAACAGCTCAATGCTGGGTGCAACATTTCAAGATTTGGATTATTGCATTAAAAGCCAACCCCCGAAACAGTTCTAAACTGTTTAAAGGAAACAGGGCATTGTTTCTGATACAAGCGGAAAAAAAGGGGTAGCATTGAGAATATTTAAAGAAACCGTACCGGATATCAGCAACAAAGGGAAAAATAATACATTTTTAAAAGTGGAGATGAAAATACATAAAAAAAAGTGTTTACATATACACTGACCAGGCATAACATTATAACATTATGACCGATTATCTCTTCATCATGGCACCTGTTAGCGATGGGATATGTTAAGCAGCACGCAAACATTTTATCCTCAAAGTTGACGTGTTAGAAGCAGAACAAATGGGCAAGAGTAAGGATTTGCGCGAGTTTGACAAGGACCAAATGATTATGTCATGTGATGTTTAGACGACTGTTTCAGAGCATCTCCAAAACTGCAGCTCTTGTGGGATGTTCCCGGTCTGCAGTGGTCAGTATCTATTAAAAGTGGTCCAAGAAGGAACAGTGGTGAATTGATGCACGTAGGGAGCGAAGGCTGACCCGTGTGGTCCGATCCATCAGACAAGCTCCTGTAGTTCAAAGTGTTGTAGGAGTTAATGCTGTTTATATTATATAATATAATATATAATATTACTGTGATGTTGCATCAAGTCTGCAGCACGTTTGTACTTCTGCTCTGTGTGCTGTCCTGTATATAGGTCTGTTCGTTCGAGTTGGTTATGTGTGATTCAGTGTTAATTTATAGAAGATCTATATGCAGAAGAATCTATATTGAGGAATCTGGATTGTATTGGGGCAGAAAATTAGAATGGTGCAGAGAATACGTTTATTAATATTATTTATTGAACATTTTCATTCAGAATTCATGCTATGAATAGTGCTGCGTGTAAACAGTCAGTATGAGTTGATCCTGGTTGGGAGAATCAGCGGCTGTCCGGTCTTGATATAATTCATTGTGGAAATAAGGAGGAAACCCCTTTTAAAGACCGTTTAAAATCACAAAATCTGACAGGCTGCCTTTTGTAAACTGGGTGTCTATTCTGCCTGGAACAAGAAAATAAACAGAGCGAATGTTGCTTTTTCTGTCACTCTGACAGACAGTGAGGCAAATAAACATATGAAAGAGAAGTGCCCCCCAACCCACACCTTAGACACTTCAAGTCCATACCAATATCTTTAACCCTCGTTCTCTGTCTTTCTTCCTGTTCTCGTTAACTGATCTCCAGCGTTTTAAACTGTAAATCATTTTCTTAAAAACAAAATGAACAGTTAAGCTGTTCGTGAGTCTTCCTTTGGGATTGTTTTACCTTCTGGATCAAAGGTCTGAAAGACTCTTCTGGCCTGTTCTGAAGGGGACTCGGGGGCCACCAGAGACATCTCCTGAAAACAGAGAGAAAAAAAAAGGAGGCTTGTCAGCAATTTTGCAAAGTCGATTAAATAAACACCACTTAAGCAATTTTTTCCATTGAAACAGTTTAGATTTGTTTTAATGACGATATATCTCAAAAGCCACATATAATAATCATAATCAGCGGGTGCTGAAGAAATCGGCGCTGTAAATAAATAAAAATGTTCGAATGTCTAATTGTGGATTAAGAACTAACCGACTCCAGACAGTAAACAGCTGTGGTGTTCTAAAAAGCAGAACGGACGCCGTCTTTTCGCCGATTTGGAACGGAGCCCTTTTAACATCTTAACCGCGTCAACGCTCCGGCTTCGCGCAACGAGCAGTGACAAATCACTCAGATTCAGATAATCTGGGGGTCAGAATCTTAAAGCGGGGGGCACGGCACATTTACTGTGTACACAAGAATACTGAGCAGAGTTTGAACAGCACAAGGACGTCTCCGATTTCATTTGTCCAGAACTTTTCTTCACTGGTGATGACAGGCAGAGATAACACGACAACGAATGTTATTAAAAGGATTCTTCATCCTCGCAGCCTGCACAGAACATTACATGGAACTTGGAGCATAGCAAAGGTTCCTCTGAAAAACGTGTTTAACAAGTCAGAAATATTGTGACGGAATTTTCTTTCTTTCTTTCTTTCTTTCTTTCTTTCTTTCTTTCTTTCTTTCTTTCTTTCTTTCTTTCTTTCTTTCTTTCTTTCTTTCTATCTATCTATCTATCTAGGGTCGTAAAAATCCAAAACTGTTTAAAAAAAAAAAAAATAAGAGAAGGCAATTATTTCCATATTTCATGTTTAAGAATAGTGCAATATTGCTAGCTATGGTTAACTGTACAAACTAAGATGGGGGTTGAGAGGAGATTTTATGCCTAAAACAGTCAATTTTTTATATAATGCTATTACAAATCAATTACAAGATGGCCTATATTTTCCAGAATCATGTGTTAATTGATCTGTCTCATGTTAGCAAATTTAGTGAGCTAGCTAGTTGTGCACAGTGACATGTAGCAAAAAAATATATCAAATAAATAAATAAAAAGTCAAAAGATTTATTATTACATGGAGGATGATCCCAAAAACCGCCAAACTCAGTGTCATGCTCCATTTTCACAACTCAGGATCAGAATTCTTTATTGCTTCCACAGGAAAATTGTTCGGTTGCAATTGAAGTCAAATAATAATAAAATTTAAGGAATGTATATGGACAAAAGTATTGGGACACCTGCCCTTTCCTGCTATATGTGGTTCTTCTCCAAACTGTTTGAGCTTGAGGCATTTGATTGTATTGGACTTCTTTGGATGCGTTATAACAAAATTGAAGCTCCATGAAGATACTTGGTTTGGAGAGAAAGATCTCAACTCTACTGAACAGCTTTCTGATGAATGTGAACGCTGACTGCACCCCAGCGCTCCTCACCTCACCTACATCAGTACCTGACTCATATATATATATATATATATATATATATATATATATATATTTTGCACACGCCAATATCTAGTGGAACATCTTCCCAGAAGAGTGGAGGGAATTACTTTTGATCAACAAAAACCCTTTTTAAAGCACCCTTTCAAAGTGGATAAACCTGAAAAAGGCACATTTTTTATGGCGCACTGTGGACTGAGTAAAACGGAGGCTTTTGAACATGACACGTTTTTAGTCATTGCTGTGACGTTTCAACGAGCCGGAAAGTAAATAAACGGCAGGGGGAAATAACGCAGTACAGGGACGTAAGCGTTTTATTTTTAAACCCAGCCATTAGGGTTGCACAAGCCAGTGCACTCTTAGTGCCGGTCCCAAGCCCGGATAAATGGGGAGGGTTGCGTTAGGAAGGCATCCAGCGTAAAAACGTGGCAAATCGAACATGCGGATCACGAATACGGATGATCCGCTGTGGCGACCCCTAATGGGAGAAGCCGAAAGAAAGTTCAGTGTGGATGAGCAACTTTTGGAAAATGACTGAAAACGAAAGTGTGGAAACGTTTTCTTTTTTTAATGTATCTGGATTAGTGTAGAGATGGCCAATGGCCACTGTTTTTATATATATATATATATATATATATATATATATATATATATATATATATATATATATATATATATATATATATATATATATATATATATATATATATATACACACATATACACACAGGAGTGCAGAATTATTAGGCAAGTTGTATTTTGAGGATTAATTTTATTTGAGGATTAATTTGAACAACAACCATGTTCTCAATGAACACAAAAACTCATTAATATCAAAGCTGAATATTTTTGGAAGTAGTTTTAGTTTTAGCTATTTTAGGGGATATCTGTGTGTGCAGGTGACTATTACTGTGCATAATTATTAGGCAACAACAAAAACAAATTCATACCCATTTCAATTATTTATTTTTACCAGTGAAACCAATATAACATCTCAACATTCACAAATATACATTTCTGACATTCAAAACCAAACAAAAACAAATCAGTGACCAATATAGCCACCTTTCTTTGCAAGGACACTCAAAAGCCTGCCATCCATGGATTCTGTCAGTGTTTTGATCTGTTCACCATCAACATTGCGTGCAGCAGCAACCACAGCCTCCCAGACACTGTTCAGAGAGGTGTACTGTTTTCCCTCCTTGTAAATCGCACATTTGATGATGGACCACAGGTTCTCAATGGGGTTCAGATCAGGTGAACAAGGAGGCCATATCATTAGATTTTCTTCTTTTATACCCTTTCTTGCCAGCCACGCTGTGGAGTACTTGGACGTGTGTGATGGAGCATTGTCCTGCATGAAAATCATGTTTTCTTGAAGGATGCAGACTTCTTCCTGTACCACTGCTTGAAGAAGGTGTCTTCCAGAAACTGGCAGTAGGACTGGGAGTTCAGCTTGACTCCATCCTCAACCCGAAAAGGCCCCACAAGCTCATCTTTGATGATACCAGCCCAAACCAGTACTCCACCTCCACCTTGCTGGCGCCTGAGTCGGACTGGAGCTCTCTGCCCTTTACCAATCCAGCCACGGGCCCATCCATCTGGCCCATCAAGACTCACTCTCATTTCATCAGTCCATAAAACCTTAGAAAATCAGTCTTGAGATATTTCTTGGCCCAGTCTTGACGCTTTCAGCTTGTGTGTCTTGTTCAGTGGTGGTCGACTTTCTGCCTTTCTTACCTTGGCCATGTCTCTGAGTATTGCACACCTTGTGCTTTTGGGCACCCAGTGATGTTGCAGCTCTGAAATATGGCCAAACTGGTGGCAAGTGGCATCTTGGCAGCTGCACGCTTGACTTTTCTCAGTTCACGGGCAGTTATTTTGCGCCTTGGTTTTTCCACACGCTTCTTGCGACCCTGTCGACTATTTTGAATGAAACGCTTGATTGTTCGATGATCACGCTCAGAAGCTTGGCTATTTTAAGACTGCTGCATCCTCTGCAATATATCTCACTATTTTTGACTTTTCTGAGCCTGTCAAGTCCTTCTTTTGACCCATTTTGCCAAAGGAAAGGAAGTTGCCTAATAATTATGCACACCTGATATAGGGTGTTGATGTCATTAGACCACACCCTTCTCATTACAGAGATGCACATCACCTAATATGCTTAATTGGTAGTAGGCTGTCCAGCCTATACAGCTTGGAGTAAGACAACATGCATAACGAGGATGATGTGGTCAAAATACTCATTTGCCTAATAATTCTGCACTCCTGTATATATATATATATATATATATATATATATATATATATATATATATATATATATATATATATATATATATATATATATATATATATATATATATATATATATACATACATACATACAAATTCTTAATTTGATATTTTAGAAAACCGAAAACTGCAATAGTATGGCAAGACAAATATAAAATTTTTTGCACACTAATCCAACCTAAACTAAACCTGGAAATTACTCAAATTAAATTCCATACTTTTTCCTACTTTACCAAAATATATAATAACCCTGGTAGCATGTTGAATGCATACTATACCAAGTGATTGTAATCATGGTTCAAGCAGTATTCAATAAACTATTCTCTCCTCAGGTCGTGAAAACAAACGAAATACCTGCTAAGGAACAAACACAGTGGTTAGTTTGTGTTGATGCACCAATAAGCACAAACATTCAGCCAGTCAGGAACGTGTGTTTCTGTTTGCCTGTCAATCATGCCAAATTCTAAAATCTTGTACCAGCATTTAGTGGTGTGTGAAGGAGCAGTTATCAGAACTTCATCTTTTGACCAGCTCAGTGGACGCTGTACGGATTTGACATCCGTTTTGAATATTATGCAGGGAGCATAAAAGCAGAATTGCAAGAAAATAGTCGGAACTGCGAGAAATAAAGCAGCAATTAAAAATAAGAAAAAAAAGATTTCTGAATTACGAGAAATAAAATCGGAGATTAGGCTAAATTTTTTTTTTTTCTGTGACGAAAATGGGTTCCCATACTTTACTAACCATACTAGAGAATATCTATAAAATGGAAAAGACCTATAAAAGTCTATGAGGAAAAATCTTCCACTTTAATGGATAATGTCTATAGTCTTGTAGAAATCTCCTGGTCTGATGAGATGCCTTGGACTGAATAAAGGTCATAAATGCATTTGACTGGACTAAAGAAGCTGAACTGGCTAATGTTTAGAAAACAATCAGTTTTTCTTTACTTCTTTTGCCCAAATACTCAGTTTGGTCAGAGAAACACTTTGACCAGCCTTGGCTTTGACAGCATGCACGTGTTTGGCTACAAGTGTATAAACTCAAAGACAGCTAGGCCACTGTATGATTGAATTTGGCCATCAGCAGCTTATCTAAAACAAACCGAATGATAAAAACAGACAAGATGTTTTTCCTCCAAACAAAATCCCACCCAAGAAATTGAGTATCAAAACATACACACGCTAATCCAAACACTCTTCTCTATCCTTTCATCAGATCCCTCGATCTAATTGTTTAGGAAGCATGTTAGTGTTCATGTGTATGTAGTGTGGACACGTTAATGAGATGAGTCCTCAAATCTGGCCTGCGTTAGACATCTCGACAGCTCTTCACTCAATCCACACATCTGAGTGGATTAAACACCAAGTTCTGGTGAAAAGCCATGAGTTTCTGCAGCTGGGGTGTGAGCTGGGCTTGTAAAGAAGCTGTTATTAAAAATAAAAATAAAAAATAAGTCATGTAATATTGTAGGGTGAGGAGGCCTGGGGTGCAGTCAGAAATGAAAGGTGAAGGAAAATTTATAGTAAAAAAAAAAAACCAAAAAAAAAAAAACCATAGTATGTGTTTATGGTTTTATTAAGACTATGGTGTTTGTAGCTATCCTGAGAGGATTCATAATTCCTGTGCTTTCCTTCTATTCGCTGCTTTTAATTGAGCGTCATAACTTGGAACAATGGACAACAATGGAATTTAATTCTATTCCCAGTGAGATGCTTCCTAAAAGCTTTTTATTACAAAACTACAGCAACATGGCTAACAGGCACTGACCCGAAAAAACTCTTACACTCTTGTAGCCCATGTCAAATGTGTTGCTTATGGGAAAATGCTTTTCTGCTCACCACGGTTGTAAAGACTGGTATTTGAGTTGCCCCCCAACAACCAATGGCCGAAAACACAGAGCTCCTCAGCATGGTTTTTCACCTTCTGATGCTTGACGCCAAGGTTAACTGAAGCCCTTGACCTGTTAATGCAGGATTCTATGCACCGTGCTACTGCCACGTGATTGGTTAAACAGGTGTACATGTGCTTCTAATAAAGCGGTTCGAGAGTGTGTGTGACCGCTTGTGCATGACGGTATCGTTCACGTGCAGATCCACGGGCGCAGACGTAAAAACCAGGTCAAACGGCTCGACGCGCGCCGGTTCGTTTCTCTCTCACGTGCGACGAGCGGACGGACTGCGCGTACTGAAATGGCCAACCACGAAGCACACACACTGAAAAACAAAAACATTTCCTGTGTACTCGCACAGTATGGGTTCCATACAACATTCGCAAAACAGACACAAATGTTTAAAAAATAAATTACACATCTGACACTTGGGAGATCAGAGGGACAAGGGGACACGAAGAGGGTGAGGAACAGAAGATTGATGTAGAGTAAAAGCGAAAGAGCAAAACAGAGCAGCTGGAGGATGTTCTCTAACAAAAACACACACACACAAAACTACACTCACTTGGAAAAATGAAATAAATGAACGCCCGAGGCCAGCTGGAAAAATGAACTCTTGGCCTGCGTGTAATGAAAAGATTTGTTATTTTTAACTTCCATCGAAATCAAGCAGAGCGCGAACAGCGGACGGTTACCAGCCATCTCGTTAAATCCTTTTCGATAGTCTGAGATTGCATTCTGGGAAACGAGTCTACCGTGTCAAGATACTTTTGCTTAATAAGAGGGAAAATAAAAACGAGCAGGAATTGAATCGTGACACATTGAAGCTATAAAACCTTTAAAAAATATAAAAACAATGACATAAGCGTGTCATTTGTGCAATTAAATATTTTTTTTTACAACTCCGAACACTTGCATCCCTGCTGTCTGTTCGGGGAAGAAGCGATCCTTAAAGTTTTATTGCTGTTTATGTTGCTGCCGCCAAGCAAACACGAGTCTGTAATCCAAACTGCAGAGTCAGCATTAATAAGAGACAACCTATGAGACAGACACGCACTTACAAACACACACACACACACGCACCTGAATTACAGACTGCTCTGCTGAATTTTAACAACCCCAGGCATCGGGAAGGATGTCGGACGAGGGTAGTAAACAGAACTGCTAAAAGGCGTATTTACTTGTAAACAGCATGTAAATGTACCATCATTTTTACCGTGCAGGTTTTATTATTTAAAATATTCCAACACTGAGATATGATAAGAAAAGGTATAAAAAAGTAAGGACTTTATGACAATTCCATATGCAAATAACAGTTTTCCTACGTGGATCGTTTACATTTTATTGTTGCCGGTACTGATAATGTGTATTGATACTTATTGGTACCGTTATCGATACTACTCTCTATAATTTGGTGCACAGAGACGTGAAAAAATGTTGAAAATGTCATGATATAGTATTACTGTTGAACTTTAGTAATGCAGATTAAAAATGGCACAAAGCAAACAGAAAAAGGCACAAAGCAGATTTTTTTTTAAATAAAAAGGCCCTTCAAAAAAGAGAGAAAGAAAAAAAGAGAGAGAGAGAGAGAGAGAGAGAGAGAGAGATATATTTCCTCAGCATATCACAGCACAACACAGCATGAGCATAGGAGAACAACAGAATTGATCCGGGAACTCTGGCGTCTCCCTCATTTAGCCGTTTAGACACTGCCGACACTTCCTACACATCGCTATGGTAAATGGACAGCTCCTGAGTGTCTGATGTTGAATGTCAGTTATTTATGTTTAGATTTCACATTTTCATATGGTGTCTCAAACAACTCCTAGTCCTAACTAAAGACTGATTTTATAATGAATGTTACCTTTGTTTGAGGCTGAGGCAGGGGAGTCGGGAGACTACGGAGACAGTAAACACTGCGTATTGCAGTGGGTAGATTGCGTGTTTTGTCTGGAAATGTTTTGTTAGTGTTGCCTCCTTTGTTCACTATTATAAAAATTGAGACGAGTTTTGTAGCATGCCAGCAGATGACAGCACAAGGCTGTTTGCACAGTCACAGGGAGCACCGACCCTCATAAGTCAGTGTGCCAAGACATAGTTCTGTGTATATAGGGAGTTGTGAAACTGGTGCTATTCGGACCACACGTGTTACAGCGTCTGCTTTTCTGACCACATGCGCACTCGGTCACTGAGCTCCCCTTACATGCGAGTTTCTCGCAAGAAACGTGTTCACACTTCGCACCCACCCTACTCGCCAGATTCGACTCGTGCGCAAATATCAGAAGGTGCTTGACACGCTTCGGAAAGTAGACTTCCAGGACATATTCCAGAAGTGGCAGGAACGCTGGGCGCGCTGTACTGCTGTGCAAATGTAGATATAAAGTACTTTTATGAAAAACAGATCTGGTCTTGAAATTATTTTTTTTCCATTTCAGCATTGCTGCCTTGGTGGACTGTCTGCACACAAACAAACACCAAACATGAACCTCGTGCAAACATCGGCCAAGTGATGACATCATTCAGGGATGGAAATGAAAAGCAACAGCCTCTAATTCACCATTAACACTGACGTATATGAAGTTAAAACTATGCAAGTATCAGTATTGTTTCTCCTGAAGCTTATCATTAGTCCAGTACTGACCCAATTACATAATGATCCTAAAAAAAAAAAAAAGCCGGTTCCCCGTACACATCCCTACTTCTGAATAGGGTTGCAAAATTCCAGAAACTTCGAAGACTCTCAACTTTCCATGGGAATTAATAGGAATAAACTGGGAATTTTAAAAACTGCAGGTTTGCCAATAACAGGGATATTAAACGAATAAAAACTTTCTTTCGGCTTCTCCCATTAGGGGTCGCCACAGCGGATCATCCGCATGTTTAATTTGGCACGTTTTTATGCTGGATGCACTTCCTAACGCAACCCTCCCCATTTATCCGGGCTTGGGACCGGCACCAAGGCTTGTGCAACCCTAATGGGCTGGGGTTGGTTCCCTGACCGGGGATCGAACCCGGGCCATAGCGGTGAGAGCGCCGCCTCCTAACCACTAGACCACCAGAGAACCTAGGGATATAAAATGAATCTGATCTTGGAGGTTAATCTTGGTGAGATTTAATGCAATCTTTGTTGAATTTCTGCGCTGTCCATTCATCAATCACGCGGCACACTTACAGCAGAGCTTAAGGCCATACATGCGTTGTGCATTTCTCCATAACATAACACAGATCATTTCTTGAATCCTGCACACAAAATAATGTAAAAAACCAACCAACAAACAAAAGAAAAGGACCATCTTGGACATTTTAATTACATAAATATTACATAAAACGTCCGTGACCTGCATGTAAGCTGTTGTGCAAAAAAAGTGATACTAAAAATTTAATGAAAGTTATTTATTAAATCTGTATTAGTTTGCATGCATGTGCAGGCGCATAATTTGAAGGAGGAACATGTGGGGGACTGGGTGGTAGGGAGACGTATGGAGAGCTGTGGTGCCCCTAAATGGGAGCAGCCAAATGTAGTAGTAGTTTGCATGTATGTCAGCGTTTGACCAAAACAAAATGTATATGATACAGTTTACATCAATTTTCCAAAATTTCTAATGAATTCCCCAAAATTCCTCTGAATTCCCATAAATTTGCTGGAAATGTTCTGTTCCTTTGTAACCCTACTCCTGAAGAAATAAAAACAACTAAGCGGATAAAAAAAAAATAACGGGGTAAAATAAAAATCGTATCTAATTGCATTGCATAGGCCGAGATCTCTGAATGGCCTATGCGATAGGCGATCAACCAACATGGCCGCAGCCAATCAGGGTCGTCTATGAGCTTGAGTATGTGAAAGACGGCTGACAGCTTTTTCCTTTACAACCCCTTGGGTGATTGGAGAACAAGTGGTAGAATGAGCCTTGAAGGCACGTTTCGATCTGCTCAAACAGACCACATGTCTAAAGGTGATCTGGGAGGCACAAGGCCACATTTTCAGGTGAACCTGAATGTCTCTCATTGTTTCCTGGACAGCAACCGAAAAAAACCCCAACTAATCAACTGCAGCGCCGCCCTAGCTGGGGAATAGAGGAGAAAAACGTAATTGCTGCATGACTGTTTGGTAATTATGCTAAATGGTAGAGCGCTCTGCCTCGTGGTTAATGGCTTTGTTATAGCAGCAGCTTTAAAAGCCACCTGCTTTTCATACATTCATTCATCATCTCATCTTTCATTCAGTTCCGCTCGTGGACCACGTGATTAAAACCTCTAATGCGACTCGTAAAAGATACGAGACAAGATTACACACAGCCTCCAAAGAACTGCAGCGGAAGTCTGACGCAATAAATGTGCGAACGACGTTTCTGGTGGAAGCGATTGATGTAATACGATCGGGAAAGTTGTAAACGGAGACATAATAATCATAATTCCTGGGGGTGAACAGCTGTGCGTGTCAGCTGTCCACTCATCCAGAATGCATGTTACTGTATGGTGTGAATGGGCACTTTGATCATGTGATGCAGGACAAGCAGTAGTTTCACAAAACTCGCACTTCGCCATAGCTGTGAAAAATAAAATCCATTTTTAATGGATGCGAGATTTGCACCAATAACAGGAAGCTGGTCTCATTTGTAGTTGTAATACAGCAAATTATATTTGGACTAGCGCAAGAACAAATTACCATGGAAACGAACAAACAAAAACATTCTAAAGTGCTTTCAATGAGCATTTCAATGAGCATTAGAGGTAGCATTTTACATTAGTTTTACATTAGGACTTTTTTTAAATTCTGCAGAAACCCTGGAGCAGTCACGGGTTCCGGTAGGAGGGACCAAGCGTAAAGAAACAGGAAGAAAAAAATCTTTAAAATCTTTTTTTTTCTTTATGTTTTTAATAACTAGACGTATCGAATAGGCTTCGTCTCAAACAATTACACACTATTGTTGGTGTAATCGTTTAGGCTTCTAATAAAAAAATATGCAGGCAAAAACCAAGCCTGAAAAAGGTTGTTGCAATGTCAGACAAAGCCATATTTTCTGACTCTCCATCATGCACATTTTGTTAAAAGCTTTTCGCTGTAAAAGCATTAGATCAAACCGAGCTCCATGGCGAAATCCGATTTATATTAGGGAACAATAAAGATGAGGTTAATGCCCCGAGTCAGACTCAGATTACACATAATAACCAGATGATGAAGTCATATAAAGTGCTTGATGTTTTTTTGGTTACAGAGTCATGAACATTCCTGGCTGGCTTTGCTATCGTCTACAGCAGCGGCGTAATGGAATAGCGGTGTGTTTGTGAACGCGTTTCTGTCCGAGCTTACCGAGCGATGTTTTTCGACTCTTGCGCTGAAAAAGAGTTTGAGGTTTAGGTATCGAGTGTCTGGTTTTTATCAGTTTAACGTTCACCTACAAACACACACGCACACTTTGGAAGACTGCAGTAGAAAAGCAAGAAGCCATAGAAGGAGATTAGAGAGGCAGGATTTGTTTTGTACAGGAGCTTGTACGGCCAACACAAGCTGCTGACCGAGCCTCAGAAATATTCCACAGGACAGGAACACACACACACACACACACACACACACACACACACACACACACACACACACACACACACACACACACACACACACACACACACACACACACACACACACACACACTACTAAATTCGGTGTTGTCCTGGCAAACACAAGACAGGAAACTCGCCGCTTTACAAGTCTGGAACAACATGACAGGAATGACAGTCTGAGCGATCAAGAGGGAAAAGAAACATCTCTTTGAGGGACACAATCAGCCTCTCGCTCTTTCATCCCGCTCTACCTGTTCCCTAAGCAAATAATAATTTCCTGGGTGTTTATCCTTCAGAATCACTGACGAGGACTTTTACTCCTCTCAATCTTTGCTTTTAGTATGAGCAGGACATTGGTGTTTTAAAAATGTTATTGAGACACAGTACTCAAAAAACGGATTACAAATGTGTCAGGACTATGCTGAAGGAGTTAATGGTGGCAGCTCAGTGGTTATGGAATTGGACTCTGGATCAGAAGGTCACAAGTTCAAATTTCAGCACCACCCTCCCAGCTGGGCCCTTGAGCAAGGCCCTTACCCCGCAACTGCTCATTAGGGAGAATAAGGGAGTTTGCCAAATGGCAGTAAAGCAAATGTAATGGATTCTGCACTGCACATCAGCTTGGGGTTTATAAGACACTGTTTGACAGTCCTTCGAGGACCTTCATGACTACTTTCCTTAGCTGTTGAATGCGAAAGTCAAAGCTGGTATCTATTTCAGGAAACGGATAAAGAAGATCCTGTAATGCAAGAAATTTCTAAATAAACTCACAAGAAACCAGAAAGCAACAAGGAACAGTGTCAGTGGTTCTGGGGTTCCTTGAGACACTGGTGGTTAGATCTTTCACATGTCCCTCAAAGTCCATATCCTTGATGCTTAATCAGGACGCTGAACGCTGCTACTAAGGATTACATATAACCAGAACATGATGAGAGACATGTCCTGGTCACAAAAGCAAATGGTGATCAGATTGCTCTTAAAGTTCCTCTGCATGTTCCTTGAAGAGCAGAGACACTGGTGCAGTAGGTATCACTGCTGCCTCACAGCTGCCGACTTCACAGCCTGTACGGGTTTCATGGGGCTTCTCCGCTTTCCTCCTGGAGGTGCTTCCAGCCAAGCCTGCATTTGGTGGATTGTTAAACATGGAAAGACACATTTCCGTTGGTATAAAGCTGCACATCTGGCAATGTATGTCCACTGAAAGCAAGACTAAATTCTGCTACAGTCAAGCATCAATGCAGAAAACCATGCACATAGTAATTAGTTTCTAAAAATGCAATATTGTTACTATTGCATTACTATCAACAGCATCAACTGATGGTATTATTGCAGCCATACTCTACATGGCCCTTAGGGATAAACCACTAGGGTCTAGGGCTGGAACGATTTAAACAAAAAAAGACGACAAAGATTCCAAAGTTTGGGATCATTTCAAACAAAAAAATGTAGAAAACACTATACAGTGTGTTTAGCTTTTTTTTGTTTTGTTTTGTTTTAGTAATTTGAAAGTTTTTGTAATATTTCAATGATTTTTTTTATTTATATTTATATATATTTGAATTTGCATGTTGATGTAACATTGCAATTAAATGCAATAAATTGGTTGTCACAGATACATTATTTTATGCAATTTCAGAATTTTTCTAAAAAAGTAAACCAAAAACTTATGTTAAGAGATCATATTTTCTCTTGTAGATTTAGTATTGCTCTTTAATAATACTTCCGAATACACGATTAAATAATCGGTAGCTGTAGCCTTTATATATACACTATATTTCCAAAAGTATTGGGTCACCTGGTCATAAGTATAGTATGTGATTTTTGAACTTTGCATTCCACATTTGTTCCTATAAATCCCTCCACTCTTCTGGGAAGATGTTCCACTAGATTGTGGAGTGTGCTTATGGATATTTGTGTTCATCAGCCACAAAAAGGCAGGTACTGATGTAGGTGAGGAGACCTGGGATGCAGTCAGCGTTCACATTTATCCCAAAGGTGTTCAGTAGTGATGAGATCAGAGCTCTATAGCAGGCCACTCAAGATCTTCCTCTCCAAAGCATGTAAACCAGATCTTCAAAGAGCTCACTTTGTGCACAGGGGCATCATTATGCTGGAACAGGTTTGGGTTTCCAAATTCAAATGCGCATCTAAAGATGTCATGTATACAATTAAGTCCCTCCAGCTTTAATGGCTGATGCTTACATTTCCCAATACTTTTGGAAATATAGTTTGTATGTTTAATATACATATTACATATACATATAGAAATATAAATAAAATGTTCTTCACTCAGGACTTTGGCCTCCTAGTCAACAGAATGCAAAAAATGATAAAGAATAATATCGGTTACGTTCTGTAAGCCGATCTTTGAATGTAAAGCTCTCGGGAAATAAAGAGAGAAAAAGCTTGCCAAGGCATCTGACAGAATGACCGAGTAACTCCAGGAGCTCCAAATGAGAAAAAAAAAAAAAGAACAGCATCTTGGTGGAAGCGTTTAGCCTTAAAAGGTAAAATAAAACATTACTCAAGCGAGGCAGTGTTTTTGACAGAATCTACATCAGACCTATTTCTGTCATCTGCACACGTACCTCCACATCAATGTGACATAACCCAGAAGTATAGATTTCTGTCTATTCTTGACCATATAGTGTCTGAAATTGTTTTGACTCTGCAAATGAGAAGCATATGGTCGAGGTTTCTGACGCAAAGAAAAGAGATGAACATTTCATTCTGGCAGTTACAGAGATATGATCTTATTGTAGTAGCCTGCATTTAGTCGGACTTTAGATTTAGTCAGACTTTTAGCTGTCATTTAGTACAGTGGTACCCCGCTTACCAACCGGCTCGGACATCGACCTTTTCGCTTAGCGAACAGTTTTTCGACCGAAATTTGCACCTTCTGAACGACCAAATGCCCGCTTATTGACCTTTTATTTTTACCCCGACCCACATGGAGCGAGGGAAAGGATCTTCCCAGTCTCGCCTCAGCCTTGGGTTTGTGAACAATAAACTGTTATTTAGCGGTCAATATAACAATTTAGTGCGTGTATATGGTATATTGCGTGTACATTCGCTCTTCGACCTTTTCGTATTTCGACCGGTTTTAAGGAACGGATGAAGGTCGATAAGTGGCGTACCACCGTAATTTGAATTATTTTTTTCCGATGGAGTATTTTTTTTTTATATCTGAGTCAAGTTAATACATGTTTGCATTGCGTTTCTTTGCATTGAGGGTTTTAATTTTGCCTCTTTTATATTTATTTATTTATATTTTAGAAATAATCAAACAGAAATGCATGCTGCATTAATCGTGCTTTAATAAAAATTAGCACCGTTATATATATATATATATATATATATATATATATATATATATATATATATTTTTTTTTTTTTTTGACCGGTGAAATGAATAAAACTGATTATTCATCATGGCACCTGTTAGTGAGTGGGATTTATTAGGCAGCCAGTAAACATTATGTCCGAAAAGTTGTTGTGTTAGAAGCAGAAAAATTGTGCAAGCGTAAGGATTTGAGCGAGTTTGACAAGGGCCAAATTGTGTTGGCAAGACGAGTGAGCATCTCCAGGACTGCAGCTCAGTATCTCAAAAGTGAGTACACTACTACCATTTCTGAAGGGATGCCATCATGTTCTGCTAAAGATTGGCACTGTACATGTTAGAATCCATGTTTCCATGCAGACCCAGACCATGATGCTACCACCACCATGCTTGACAGCTTGGTAACTCTTCACCAGGGTGTCGCCAAACATGTTGGACAACATCTGAGCCAAAAAGGTTTTATATAGTCTCGTCAGACCACAAGACACGGTTCCAATAATTTATGCTTTTGATCAGGTTGTCTTCAGCAAAGTTTTTGCAGGCTTTCTTGTGAGCCAGCTTCAGATGAGGTTTTCTTCTGGGATGATGGCCATGCAAACGGGCTTGTTGCAGTGTGCGGCGTATGGTCTGAGCACTGACAAGCGGACCTTCCGCTTCGAAGACATCTACAGCAATGCTTTAGCACTTATGCCTATTTTTTATTTTTATTTTTTTAAAAGCAGCTTCTGCACCTGACGCACAGCACGAGGACTTCTTTGATTGACCCTTACGAGGTCTGTTCCGAGTGGAACCCGACTTGGGGTTTTACAAAACCTCTGTATGACAGTGGCCACTGTACATCCGTTTCAAAGTGTCATCGATCTTATAGCCTTGGACATCTTTGTGGATAGCAACAATTCTATTTCTCAAATCCTCAGCGAGTTCTTTGCCATGAGATGCCATGTTAAACATCCAGTGGTCAGTATGAGAGAATTTTAACTGCTTGAATACAAGATACACAAATTTGTATGGTCCTCACCATGATGAATTGGACATGTGGCTTTGCACGGTTACATGACGTACAGCTGTTATTACTTAGGGTGCACTTACTTTTCTTGCCAGCAATTTTGACAATAATGGTTGTATGTAGAGTTATTTTGTTTTTAGAGAACAGTAAATCTGTACTGCTATACAAGCTGCACATAGACCACTTTTAAATACATCCAAATTTTTATTTCTACAGTATTGTTCCACTAAAATGCATGAACCCTTAAGGCACAAAACAATTCAATACATTTATGGTCACGACCTTACTACTCTGCCACGGTTGCATAGTCTGGGCAGTAGCTGCTGGTAGGCAGCCTCAAGCAGACTTCCAAATGATGATCGTGGTGGAACGGTATTTCGACTTGATCTGGGAATAATTTGGGAACGGGCTGAGTCACATAAATAAGTGAAGTCATTTAACTAGCGGGAGTTTTGCGGTTACTCGAGCATTTGACCACGTATGCGTAGTGACCTGCGTCTTAGAAGAGAAGAGATCTCAGACTGGCCGACCTGTACATCAATCAAGTGGCAAATGTCATAGGGAGGCATCGTTTATTAATTTCTTTTTAGCACGGTTGACCGCGATCGACTTATTGGGAATCTTAAAGATTAAAAACAAAAAAATTAAATAAAAAAATAAACTAATCACTATTTGCCAGAATTCAGCAACATCTGTCAGCGTTTCATAGGCTGCCAAAGCAACCACTTTTCCCGTGTTCACATCAAAAACGGTTTTGTTAGAGCGATTCAGTGATATTTTGTAACCAGTAACCAGTCTAAATAGGGCTCTTAGCAAGGCACCTTCAGTAGGAAATTTGACCTTCGGGCAACTGAACATTTAAAAACCTGATACAACATGAAGCAACACGGGTGACACTCAAAAGCTGCCCCATCTTGTTTATTCCACTTCCTCTTCTCAGCTAGACTTACTTGTTAACATCGTCTCTGCCTCTAATCTTGTGTCACACTCTGAATTCACAATAACTCCGTTTTCTCCTTCAGTAAAGTATCTTACATACTCAAAGCTGCAGCACAAGCTATTCTTCGCTCTTAAGAGTTGGGCTTTTCTGTGTTACTAGACCCTTGGGGATGGATATGGATTATATGCACGCAGTTTGCGTCAATAAAATTTGAGTTATTACTAGAAAACTCTACTCAACACACATATGAAAGACAAGCGGATGCCAGTTTGTGTGTAACTGATCACTTACGACTAGAGATAAGATTAACGAGCTGTCAGCCAGCATAATGCCCCCAGGAGCCTCGCTGTGTGTGCGACGAGGAACCTGAACCATGCCACGCAATACTGGGCGCGATAATTTTACGTTTCCTGACCCATCCTTTTAGGCTCTGGGTGCATGCTTTCGCCATCTTTTATCTGCGGGTTTCGAAACAGGTGCTGATGGATGCTATTTATGGTGACAGAAAAGGGGAGCTGAGATCATTCGAAGCACAACTCACGCTGCAGAGAAGCCGAGGTTGCCGAGACGTGCTCGGAAGAAAGAAAAATCTGAGGGCCTTTCTAAATTCCATAATTTCAACACCAGTCTCTTTGCGCCTTCTATATAAAAAAAAAAAAAAAAGAAATGCCTGTGAAAGGCAAAACTAGGAAAGAGTAAAGCAGCAGGATTGAATCCAAACCACTGAAAATAATAACACCGTGTGAGGTAGAAGGAAAGGAAATGAGGGACGTGAACCACGTCGTGGCCACTCTCTAGAGAGGAGACGGCATAAAAAGAGATCCAGAGAGGAGAAACGGCTGCTGACGGTGGCAGAACAGACACGAGGGCGCAACCTGGTGTATCTCCTTGTCATTTTCGATTTGTATGTGACAAAGTTCAGATTGTGAGTTTGGTGTAAACAGGGGGCCTCTGCTTCGAGACACACATGGATCACATTACTTTTCATTATACACAGCTATATCTACCATACTGGCAAAAAATTATAGTAATACATTTAAAAAAAAAAAGGCTCAAAACTGTGAATGCCCACTTTCTTCTTTTCCCAGGGCAGCTCATTCCTCTAGTGTCCAATGTTTGTGAGCAGGTGTGTGTGTGTGTGTGTGTGTGTGTGTGTGTGTGTGTGTGTGTGTGTGAAGCTCTCCCTGTGCCCCTCATGGGACCTCACCGGGTCGGTTGTGTATTGTCCGTCACATTTGTGTACACGAATCAGATAAGAGTGGAACACAAACCCTATTAGAGGCTAAAAGCAGAGGCATTAAAACAGCAACATGAGCTCCTGTCCACAGGGAGAAAGGCATTAAACCTGCATGGCCATTAAAGGCACCTCTCTCACCCGCTCTCACACACCTTCTACCCTGCACCCATTGGCAATGAAACTAAGCATCCATCAGCGTTAGGAACAAAGACCATTAGAAGGCCACGCTCTAAACCTGGAGAGGCACTCAACACACACATTAAGAGCAATCCCAGACCTACTGCTTTAACCAGAATCCTAGGAAATGGGAGTGAAATCTAATTCAACACTTCATACAATTACTAAAATCCCATTTAATCTCCAACTATAAGGATTACACACTTAATACATATAACGTACAACATACTTCTGCAGCAATGGCTTCTGATGTTAACTTTTTGCAAGTGTCCATTACTTTATGTTTAATGTATCCAGCAAGCAATTTCCTCCCAGGGTCAGTATTCTAGAGTTCACATGAATTCACAATTCAGAGGTAAAAAAAATCTGCCAAACCATTATGGGAAGCATTAAAAGAACAGTTCAAAGTCAGTGTATTATATTGACCATATGGTGCCTAACCCAAACCAGTTCCAAAAACCAATAAATTCCCAGTGTTAGAAAAATCTCAGCGTCTGCAACATCTATCACCTCAGAGTCCCATTTCTTTTGTTTTTTGTTGACTGGAGTGGAACCTGAAGTGGTTTTACTGCTTCAGTCCATCTGATTTGAGGCAGTGCATTCTAAAATTGCTTTTCTGCTCACCACTGATGTAAAGAGTGATTACTTCATTTCATTTAGCATGAACCAAACCTTTTTTACTCGTTTACCCTATTCAATACACACTAGAGACTGCTGTGCATGAAAATACAACAAAAAACCCGTCCAACAACCAGCAACCTATAGTCAAAGTCGTATAATTTTCTACTTAAGTAGCTCAAATTAAATGATAGATTTTAATTAGAGACTTAGTACAAAGATAAAAGTCAAAAGAGATCACCTTTATGTTCACATCTGGCCATAAGAAGTGCCCGACTCCTACTCATCGCTCATACTCAGAGTCCTAGCTAATTAGTCTACCAGCCTTGGATGGGTTAAAGGGGGGTTGTATATTGGGTTGAAAGCAAGGGGCTAACGGCTCTGTTAAGGGTAAAACTAAGAGCATTTCCGTGTCTTGCAAAGATCAGCTCAGTGACCCTGGAAGTGTCTCTGGGGAAAGAATAAGCCAGATGGCCATGGAGTTACATGGCTCTAGGGAAACAGATTTAGCATTTCTAATGCTGAAACTCTGACAGATCTTACACAAGTCTAGGCTTGGCATTGCTGAAACCTTTGCCACTTAATTGCAGCATTTGTGTGCAGGGATTATACAAGGTGTCTACCGTCAGCAGTTAGAATATCCTTTTACTTGAACTGTGGAAAATGTCCATTGAACAGGCCTCAAAATGGAAACGAATGCCTGCAGATGGCTAAATAAGAGTTCAAGGACAGTCTACTGAGGTGATCTTTAAAAACAAAAAAAAAACAAATACTCAATCAGCCACACAAAGACACTTTTATAGCAGCATCCACCTTGACTTGGCCAAGGGACAAGTTGCTTGCTTATCTTTTAGTTTTGAACATCGCCAAAGAATCAAAATAGAAAAATATGTGAATAAATAAATCTAATGAAATCAATTACTAAGAAACAGCCTAAAAAAATATTTCCCTGAATACAAGCAGATGGTGCATGTGTTAAATCTTTTAAACTGACCATCATGTAAAAAGTGTTTCTGCTGATCAGGAGGTAAAACCTGTCGCCACACGCCACACGCCACACACACACACACACTCCAGATGATGTTAATGCACTGACAGTAAGAGGCTCTGAGTGGAAGGCAGTGATTAATATTGGCTGTCAATCTTGCTTTTGACAAGGCACAAACCTTATAGAGTAAGTAACCTAAGTCATATCTCATCACCATCACTGCACCCCACAACATTGTATATCTGCAATAAATGGACGTTCGGTGCAACCCAGATGAGGATGGGTTCCCTCGAGTCTGGTTCCTCTCAAGGTTTTTTCCTTATGCCATTTTGGGCAGTTTTTCCATGCCACAGTCGCCACCAGCTCATCAGGGACAAACTTACACTTATAAAGAACATATTCATTTTTTATCACCACACAAACATACACGCATCGAACAGCACAAATTGGGTTTTAATAGATAAGTGAGATGCCGTGTTCGCAAGAAGGAGGTCAACGCCATCCTTGGTTCTCACGTCCGTCAACTGGCCCTTCGCACCCAAAGCAATTCTGTTACACGAACGGACGACATTCGCACTGTCTGGCGTTCGACTTCCTAAAATCTGTGAATTGGATGTGCTAAAACCCTAGGGCACGCTGAGCGGCCGGCAGCCAAAACGCACCACACTGGATGCCTTATAAGTCCAAAAGCTTTCTTGCTCATACTTGGTCCATAATCCCTCCCTTATCTTTTTTTCCCCCCTTCTTTTCTCTTCAAAACACGTCTGCAGCATTAAATCTATTAGAGAGCACATTCTTGTGTTTTTGAGGTTCTGCTGTGTAAGAATAGAGAGCGAGACACAACTGCTCTCTGCCAGACTCAGAAACAGGGAGTGTTACAAAGAAATAAAGTACGTTTTAAAAATACAGAACAGCTGACGTATAACTGTAAGTATGTGAGTCGGCTCACGTGTCAGTTTGTTTTGTTCGTGCCTTCTATTTTCAGGATTTTTAAAAGAACGTTTGCCAGCAACTCACCTTGGTGAAAAACACGGAGAGATGCGTCTCACTGCCAAGGATCCATATAGGGAACTTTGGAGATTTGAGAAATGATCCGACCTGGAAAAAATAAAAAAGGTGAAGGGAAAAAGAAGAATTAGAGTGACCACCAGAATAGTATTTATTTTTGAAGAAAGAAAGAACAAAATGCACAGCAAAGATCTGCAGAACATATAAACTTAGGATGAGCCTTACATAAATGCATCATTCGAACTAAAAAAACAAAAACAAAGAATGTGCCTGTTTTTTCCTTTTATTTTAAATGACTAAAACGGCATTACACCTCTAATATATACAATCATGGCTTTAATTTGACAAGTATCCAGTTTCTACATTTACAACCATCCGTAAAGCACAGCGGTCCCCAACCTTTTTTGCGCCACTGACAGGTTTAATGTCAGACAATATTTTCACAGACCGGCCATTAAGGTGTGGTCAATAAATACAACTAAATAAAATGATCCGACCGGCATAAAAACTGGTATTTTCTAAATATAATAATAACTGCGAGACTACTGTGTTGTTTTTAGTTTATTTTGCTAGCTTGGGGGTTTCAATTTAGCGCTAACGTATTATGTGTTAGCGTCCAGAGCAGCCCATTTATATAGGTAAGATGTAGGCAAGACGTGACCGAGGGAAGCATAATGACCTGCATCAAGAGTGAGTCATAGACAGATGTGGTGGAGAATCCGGTTATTTTCCAAAATAAAACCGTTCAGAATCAGATATTAAATAAAACGGAAAAAAATAAAATGATGTATTTTTCTGTGCGGCCCGGTACCAATTGACCCACGGATCGGTGCCGGTCCGTGGCTTGTAGGTTGAGGACCACTGGATAGCACAAGATTTGATCCGAATGGTGCAGCTAAATGAAGATATTCCATGCTGTTAACACACGCGTGTCTTGCTCCTCTGATATCCTGCAAAAGGAGCTTGCAAAATATTCTCAAACCTATTGACTAATGAAAGATCCTAACTGCTCAGATGTAACTAAATACAAAACAAATATGTCCAAATGTACCAATAAACTATACTTAGGTTTTTTTTCCTTCTAGTGGAAACTAACTGCGTGTCTGAGCATCAGCAGGAAACATACCGAGCATCTGGTATTATACAGACATCCACGAGTCGCAAAAACAAGCTTGTGTTTCTAACGTGCAGATTTGTTCTTCGCTCTGAAGGAATAAAACTCGTTTGCAAAAGAACTAATCATCTCCTTTGTAATCTAAACTAAGCGTAAGTATAGTTAACCCGAGAGCACAATGCTAAGAGAGTTTCAAGAACCTTGGTTATGCCATGAAAGCAAAAAAAAAAAAAAAAACATTTAGAATAATTCTTTGCATTAATTTAACATATTTCCTCGGGGTTATAAATAATTATGGACCCCAACTCTGGCTTTTCTTTTCTTTACAGTTAAGTCAGCAGTATGAGAAGAACAGAGACATGATATAAGACATGCAGATTCTGCTGAATAATCATGTTTATGGTGGGTTTTCTGAACCTCTCAGGCCGGAATCCAACCGTATATTCAAACACCACAGTGCTGAAGGACCTCCTCAAATCACTCCTCAGGTAGGCAGTTACTCTGGTTTAGTCTATGCGCATGCATCAGGAACACAGCATTAAGATCGTAATGAATATTGTAACGAGGGCTCAGATGCTCCTAAATATGAGGCGACACATTCCTGCGGACTTCCACTCCAAACACAGCGAGTGTGTGTCCTGGAGCACCACACAGTGAGGCGCCATTCCAAATAAACCAACTCCCTTAATTAATGCTCTGCTTTCAGGATTGTACGTTTTACTCTCAGGTTAAAACAATACATTGTGCAGAATATGGGACACACAAAAACACTCTTTTGGGAAATATGAAACATTTTTACATTTCAAAATTCCAACCTTTTCCAGACACAAATATGCAGACTTCCCGAAAAAATTTAAAGAGCATATCTAACATCTAACAATGATTTTAAATTTCAATATGTGTTATGTTACAATCTCTGTTGCATGTCTGAGTCAAAAACTCTGATGTGTGCTATTCTTCTTCTTTCGGCTTCTCCCATTGGGGGTCGCCTCAGCGGATTATCCTTCTCCATAACCTCCCCCCCACATCTGCCTTTTTCAATCCTACAAAAACTACCTGCATGTCTTCCCCTAACCACATCCATAAACCTCCTCTTTTCTAATAACTGTGTCGAATACAATTCTGTTTTGCCAACCTCTTTCTCCTTATGCTCTCCTGCACTTCCTCATTCCTAGGTACACCTTCTACCACGTCATCTAACTCACTCCAGAATTTTTCCTTCTCCTCCATCTCAAAACCCACTTGTGGAGCATAAGCACTGATGACATTTATCATCACGCCCTTCAACTTCCAGCTTCACGTTCATCACCCTATCAGAAACTCTCTTTACCTCCACTACACACTTACTGTACTCTTCCTTCAGGATCACATGTGTAATTCAAGAAGAGACTACAAGGCAGAACTAAAATTTGTTAACAAGAACCTTTTGGCCCTGACCAAACGCTTGCCTTTTCCTGTTTTTACCTTTCCTGGTCATTGCCAACTGAAAAGGTGTATTGTATTTACCCTCCAATCACATACCTTACAATTACTGTAAATGACCAAAAGCATGAGAATCTATAATCATTTATATTTATGGCATTTTTTACAGCGAAGCAGTTAAGGCCTTGCTCAAGGAGCCCAGGAGTGGCTGTTTGGTGGGGCTGATAACTTGAACAAACATAATTCTGATCTTAAGTTCAACACCTTAACCACTGGACTACCATGACATCATGAAACCCGTATGTACTTGTTGAACGTTGTATTCCAAATGTAGTCCAATTTTGCCATTAAAATAACACCTCCACACTCCTACTAAATATGTAGTGTGGTTGTAGGGATTTGTGTTCAGCCAGAAGAGCAAATGAAGTCAGGCAGTAATGTTTGGTAAAGAACAGTGGGATGCAGTTGACATTCCAGTTCATGCCAAAGGTGTTCATTGGGGTTGAGGTCAGGGATCTATTCAAAGTTCAGCACACAAAAACATCTTATACAAAGAGCATTGTATTAGATGTTCTTGCCAATTTCAGTGGCAACAATCTGGCAGAAGCACCACATATCAAGTGAGCACAAACTTTTCGCCATGTTTTTGTGATACATGAGTGTATTCATATACACCTTCATGGTACCACCCTAATAACAAGAAATCATTGCTTCTATATACTGGATTACACTGGTAGAGATGTTCCAGGATTTAAAAATGTATTACGCTTATAGGAAATTGTGTGGAATGTGCAACAATCACAGAGTAGAAAATGCAACCTACAATACAATATGGAACCTAATTATCTGCTAGAGCTCCAAATTTGCCTCGAGCGTCTTTAAACTAATGAGTTGCACTCTCGAGGACCCGACAGTTGCAACTTTGTAGTTTAGGAGTTAGGAGTTGAACAACCTGGTCAGCAGCACAAATCCTCTGGGAAAACACATTCAAAAACTAGACCTACCATTTGTTTCAATGAGCCTTGACAGATTGACATAGATGATGTTTATTTTTTGTTTGAATACTTTATCGAACCCTGTCCAAAAAGATTTTATACGAGAGAAATGTAATATATGCCTACTTTTTCCCCATCTAACTGCAATCTGATCGCCTTACTCACCATTCATGTACTAGAGAGTAGTTTACAATGTCTCAAAACTGACACCGTCGACGTATTTTATAGCATGGAGTCTACTGTTAACAATAAAATCAATAAGTCATACGTTTCTAATTGATATTAAAGGCCTGGGTCTGGTAGTCTCGTTATGTTTCAGTTTTTCTCTTAAACCCATGTGATTTGAATACGGTGCGTTCTAACCAAAAACCCTGAAGCACATACATTTGTGTGCATGTCAGTTAGAGCACGGTTGATGCGCGTGGCACATTAAAATCCAGGGCGTTTGATAAGGTCGTTATTTTGGTTTGGAGGTCACTGCAATTAAAAAGGAACACTGCAACTGCACAAGCGGCACAAATAAGCTGACATCAGTCTGAAAAGAGACACTTTTACAGAGTGGATATTAATTTTAACGGCTTGATGGTATTTTGGGTTTCGGGGTCCCAAAGAGAATGTACAGTTACTCAAAACCAGTGGTGGACAGTAACAAAGTAAATGTGATTCGTTACTGTACTCAAGTAGCTTCAGGGTCGAGCGCGCGCTCCGTTTTGAACTGGTTTCGATTGACAATTTGTGGTATCTACTTATCCCCAACATACAGTACAGTGTCAGTTCAACAGCAAGCAGAACATTTTAAAAGGAATAAATGGACTCGTGATCATTTTAATAGATACCAATCAGTGTTTGATTCATTTACATCATTCTATTAATAGATCGGTGTGTGTAGAGTAACAGAGTCTTTTCACATAAACCGAGCTGAGCGAAAGTCTTGTGACAAAAATGATAATAGGAACATTATAGCCATAATAAATATTACTTTGAATATTTAAGTACATTTCAAGTCAAGAAGCATTTTTTTCTGGAGTGATATTTTACACAGTGTACCTCCATTTCTACTCAAGTACATGGTTTGTATACTTCATCAACCACTGCTCAAATCATCATTAAAAGTACAACTTTTTACAGAAGTCACAGAGGATCTTCCTGTAGTGATGGATTTCTGCCTCAGAATTGTCACCTTCAACAACACAAAAAATAGTGTTCATTCTCAGCAATTGTGGTTAAGGCTCTGGCTTACTTATTAGAAGGTTGGGGGGCTCAAGTCCCTGTATTGCCAAGCCGCCACTTTCAGGCCACTTGAGCAAGGCCTTTAACCCTCTGTGCTCTGTGCTCATGGCTGACACTGCACTTTGATCCCAGCTTCCTACCTGAAGAATTAATTTCACTGTTCTGAAAAGTGCATGTAACAAGCATAAAAGCATCTTTCTTTCTTGTACCATGAATGGGATGCCAATTCATCATAGGAACCCTGCGACAAGTCATCAGGACCTGCGTCCACAACACACCCAATCACGTGCGTTTGTGTGTGAATACCTTGCAGTATCGGAGAGATTCCATTAGTGTGAGAAAGCCAACGCTAGCCTGTTCATGGATCCCATACAGCTCTGTAGACAAAGAAAGGAAAAAGCCTTTTAATCTATAACTTCAAACTAACATCTTAGTAATGCTAATTTAGTGGTTTCATATCTTTAACAACAAAGAGAAAGATCAGCAACTGCAATCTAATAGAACTGAAATGTAACACTGCCACCTAGTGGAAAAGTGTAGAAGCAACAGACATGCTTACTCATTCCAGAGCATTCTCTGTCTCCATCCCAAACATTTGACACTGCGTGTCCGGTCACAAGCAGGTTGATCAGACTTTGACTACAGAAACAGACAAAAGTGAAGAGTATGAAAAAGAGAAAGAAAGAGAAGAGGACCAATGTTTAATTCAACAGTAAATAGTTGCGCAGCAGTTAAAGCCTTTTTTCGGCCTTCTGATCAGAAAGTGAGTTAAAATCACAGCACTGCCACTGGACCCTTAAGCAAGGACTTTACAATAAACAAAACACTGGTTAATCTCTAAATCAGTAGAAAAAAACAATACAAATAAAAAATTAGAAAACAAAATGGTTAATATGAGGAAATAGATTAAGAATAAATAAATAAATAAATGAATAAATAAATAAATAATAATAATAAGGGAAAATAATGTACCTGTGCTTTCTGAGATGATTTTCTGCTCAACACAAGTGTAATGAATGACTTTTTGGCTTGCTTTAGCTCAATCCAGTCTGGCTATTCTCCTTTTCCACTTCTCACATCAAGTCTTTCTGTCCTAGTCTTTGACAATTTTTTTCTTCCCAAGACAAATCGGAAAATTCACTGGAAACTTAACTATTTAACATCATTTACCACCTATTAACACTGTATTAGTAAGTTTTTTTTTTTTTTTTTTTTTTCTTTTCTGGCCCTCTAGTGGACCGATAACTCATTGCACAAAATTTATTTTTATAGTTTTTTCCCCCGAAACCTGCAATAATACAGAAAATAACTGTAAAAGTCAAATCATACCTGCCATGACCATACACAGGGTCAATAAATGGCTCTGAAGTGTCCTCTATTTCATTCTTTATATTCTCAATACCCTGTAGTTAAAAGAAAAGATTTTTAGTACACAAAACACACACACTAAATGAATCCTACACAATACAAATCACAGCTTTAAGGCACAAAAGCAACACATACATATAGAGATTACAGACTCTGGAACGTCTATTTTACCTTTGTTAGTATTACAGAATAGAGGAAGAGCAAGACACCGAATTTATTCCTCCAAGTGTCAAACAGTGATATGATTATCTCCTTAAGCTCAGGGACGGTCTTTAGTGTCCTTTTACTGTGAATAAACAAAATACACAGGATCAATAAAATAGCCATTAACTGAATACACACATAGTGGTTATGATTTTTCTTTCTTTTATTCACCACTGAACCAATGGGCATTCTCTTCAGTGTTTTTGTTTTATATAATGCATTAAACATGACTGTGTTCTTTTATAAAAATGGTCAATAAAGTTAACAGCATGTCACAAAGTGTTTCTCTTGTGATACGGTTTACAACACTAACATTTATCCACTATAAAAAAAAAAAAACTTATCACTGTTAAGGTCTGTGAAAAAAAATAGCATTTGATTATTATATGATAAGATTATTGTGCAAGTTGTTCAAAATTTATTTATTTATTTATTTTTTAGCTTTTGCCTGGTGTGTTTTAGTAGAGTTAACAATGTGCACTTACTGTACCATGCTGTGAAACCGCTCAAAGCCAAACTCCTCAGCAGCCAAAGCGGCTACATACACAAACACAGCAAAAACACGTTTCACAGAAATATCCAGATAAATTAAACAAAAGCACATTAGGATTTCAAATTTCAGACCAGGTTCTCCCCCCCAATGGGACAGGGGTTCTGATATTTTTATACACATTTTTTACGGCCCAAATCAATCCGAAACCAAATATTCCAATCGTTATTACAATATTAAGGAGTCAGACTCTTACTGGACTGCTGCTGCTGCTGGGTGTGTGTGTTCTGACTGGATTCGGGTTCTGTGTGGTCTTCAGTGATGTCCCTGTTCTCGTCTGTGGACTTAGAGGGAGCCCATGTGGCCAGGCAAAAGCTGTGGGTCTTCCCAATGCAGGCAGACACCAGAATCTCAGTAAGAGTGGAGCACAGGGCCGAGCGCTGCTCCTCCTCTAAACAACATACCGATTTCAACTGTGAGGCTGAGCAACACAATTACTCTACAATGCTACAATCAAATTCTATTAGTATGTAAACAATAGTACTAAAAAATTGAAATAGTTAAAAAAAAAAAAAATTAAAAATTTACATCTGTATTGGGCCTTAGCAATATAATAGCAATATAATGATAAAATACATCACAATATGCTTCTATAACATTGTGTATATATAAAAAAAAGTTTTAAAGGCTTTAAAACAGTAAGAAAAAAATCTATTTATTAAAATGTATTTATTTTTTGCTTTCCTTATTTTTTCCCCTAATTTCTTTCAATAATTTTCATAAATGTAAAATAGTTTTCCTCCTTTTTTTTAATGCTGCAATATAATAACGATGTGATATTTTTGGCACATCTGTTTAATCAAACCGTATAACATGAAATATATATTAGAATGTGTTCTGATATATTTCACAGCGTTAAACAGATTTATAAACACACTGGTGCATCTTGTCTATAGAAACAGGAAAAAATTATAAACCTACATATTATACAACATCAGCAAATCTGAAAATGATTTGGGAAAACTGCTAAAATTCTTTGCACATACCCGAGATATTTCTCCAGTTTAAGCCCTCCATGTTGAATAGGATGTTCTTCAGCAGGAATGCCTACAATTAAAAGGCAAATCAGCATATAAGACTTATGTGATGAACAACTGCTCTCCAAGAATCCATTTTCATCAACAAACATCAGCGTATTAAACGTGACTTGCTGTTTTCTATCCCCTTTTTACATACTGGTATAAACAAGTGTGATCAAGAGACATGTCACATGGAGTTTATTACACAGAAATGATGTCCCCACTTTTTTTATTTTGTTAACTTACTTTAGACAAGTTTCACACGATGATTTTTCCAGACACGTGGACACAATAACGTGCATGACATAACGATTAACACATATATAATGGCAATGTAATTCAACTGACCATAATATAGAAGCTTCATTTTTATCAATGTATAGAGAATAAAAGAAAGAAAAAATAAACCTGGCAAAGGCGGGAGCAATCTTTTATTCAAACATTGAAATAAAATGTAATTGGTTTTATCCTTCCTGTGTGAAATGGTACTGGTCCAAGGCCCGGAATTTGGGGATCCCTGGCCATGTAACAGGGGATAACCTTCTTATTAACAATAAATTGTTATTTTTTTTAAGCTGTAGAAACGTTGTAGAAACAAGCTGTAAATTTGCTGTAATACATTATCTTAATATGTTCCTGCAATGTTTAGCTACTGTTCTTCTGCCTCACAGCAACCAAATGCTGCTCTCTGCCATGTGGCAATCTTACTAGATACTATAATCTTATACTGTGGGATTTTCATACAAGGTTTTATTAAAATGTTTTGTAGCATGCCAACAGATAGCAGCACAAAGTTGCACACACAGTCACAGGGAGCACCGACCTTCATAAGTCAGTGTGCCAAAAGACATTGTTCTGTGTACGTCAGAAGTGTGCAACTGGTGCAATTCCGGCCACGTGCGTCACCACGTCTGTGATTTCATCATGCACAGCAATTTAGAACAAAGAGCAAACGTAAAATTCTGACGTGAAACTGGGCAAATCTGCCACGGAGACGTCGCAAGTTGCTGAAATGAGTCGTTCAAGGTGTTCTGAGGGGCACGCGAGCTTCAGGAGTGAAAGAACATGACGGGAACACGAGAGATCAGGAACACCTTCAACGAGCTCAACCTCCAACCCCCTGCCATTTTCGGAACTATCCAGGTAATCTTTACTTGTGATTTGAACATGTGCAGTGTTGCTGCCATGGTCGTCCCCAGGCTGCTGACCCAGGAGCAGAAGGAACACCAAGGTGCCATGGATGACTTGTCCTTCATGTTGAGGATCATTACTAGAAAAGACATTTGGGTGTACGGGTACAACCCTGAGATAAAGTAAACAGTCTTCACAGTGGAACAGCCCATCATCTCCATGACTGAAAAAAGGCGAGGCAGGACCACAGGTCGATCAAGTGCATGCTCATCATCATTTTCTTTTTTTACATTTGCCACATCGTGCATTGAGAATTCGTCCCTAGGGGCCAGATGGTCAATAGCGAGTTCTACAGCAAGGTTTTAAGGGAATCTGAGGGAGGACATTCAGTGAAAGATACAACGCTAGAACAGAGCTAGTCACGACCCCTTTTATAACTTAGCTGGGTTTTTAACACCTTGTGTGGGTTCAGTCCGAACAGTTGATCACTATTCACTACCACGATTGACAGGCAATGGCTAAGCAAATAGCAGCTGTTCAGAAGAGGGCATTTACTGTCTTGTACATTTATAGTTTTCCTTTTGCACACAGGTGCAGAGTTCATGTGACCAAGTAACAGGGTGTGTGTAAACTATGATCTCCATTAGTACTGCATTACATAATATGTGATAAAATGGCACTAAAGTAGTTCAGAAAGCAATGTTATTTCCCCCCCATAGATTTATCCTTTAAGAATTACTCTTACAGAGAAACATAAGCAGATTAAATTTTAGGATTAAAACCTAATTTAGGTGACATTTATGTTTAGAAGCTTCATGAATATGTGCCCTGGTGTCTGAATGGATCATCAGGAAAACCCTTCACTTGGTGAGATTTGAATTTTGCTCTGTACAGCCGCACATTCATGAAATTATCCAGTCAATCAATCAAGTGGAAGCAGAACAATGCACAAGTCATGCAGATACGGGTCAGGAGCTTCATTTGATCTTCACATCAAACATCAAAGTTGGGGAAATGTGATCTTGACGGCTTTGACCAGGGCATGGTGGTCAAATATTGGTAGTAGATTGCTAGCTGGAGTATTTAAAAAAAAAAAAAAAAAAAAACTCTAGGAGGACTAGATAGAAGAATACCATCAGCTTCTGCTCTGGTCAGTAAAGAAACTGGTCAGCTATAGACCAAGCCCAGACAGAGTTTTATTATTGTACATATTGTAATGTTTCTGCATGGGTGAGCATTTATACCAGAGAAATGTATCAGTGAGCACAAAAACTTCTACCGACTTTCCCGAATGTCCCAAACTAATTTGAACCTTTGTTGCACCACTTCATCACCAAAGACACCAAATTCGCACGATGCATGCCTCAACCTTTTTTTTCCCGAAACGATACGAATGCTCACAGCCTTTACAGAATAAGAAAAAACATTTCCAATACACTATTAAATGTTTAAACTACATAAATAACCTGCACAGGTGCAATCACAGCACATGGTCCACCTTCAAACTGCTCCAGTGCGCTGTGCTCTGTCTCGCTGAAGACAAAACCTGCAGGAAAAAAGAGGAAAGAATTCATTAGAAATCCATTTACTTCCCCACTCACACCCACCATCCCAGTATAGTGAATTTCAGAGCTACTGCATGCAGAAAGAAATGGTTCATGTGATTAAGCGGTTTGATGACAAACTGACAACTTTAGTGAAAACACATCATTAATATTCAGCTAGAAAACTGCTTTTAGGCTAATTATTTACAGCATGGATTCCACGAGAGGAGATCCTGGTCCGTGTGGACATGGTTGCATCACAGACCTGCTGCACAGCATGCAGCGAATCTCCTGTTCCAACGCATTCTGCATACACGTCATTATATTTTGAGCTGATAACTGGGGAGGAGACAGAATATCCCTGATCTTACTGTCATGTTTCTAAAGCTAGTTTCTCATTCAAGAAAGTAGCTATTTTTGATCAGAATCTCGTTCAGTGCTCTGTTTTTATAAGCATCAGGCCTCAATGTTCAACGGCTGTGCCTCCTGAGACTCAATCTGCTCCCAGTTGTAAAAAGTGACCATTTTAGCTATAAAGTCTGCAAAGTTCATAAATACTCAAACCTACTCATCTGAGGTCAACAGACAAAACACAATCATAGTCACCAAGATTTAACATTTCGTTATTGCCATTATGTTTGACATTTATTATTAAAGCTCTTGACCTACATGTGCATCATTTTCTGCATTGCTGTCAGGTGACTGGCTGAATACATGTATGTAGGTGTAGGGGAGTTACCATGTTGAGAGAACACAGAGAGACAGACATACAGACAGATGTAGGACACACAGGGAGCAGTATGGACAGGAGGAGGACACACAGGGAGCAGTATGGACAGGAGGAGGACACACAGGGAGCAGTATGGACAGGAGGAGGACACACAGGGAGCAGTATGGACAGGAGGAGGACACACAGGGAGCAGTATGGACAGGAGGAGGACACACAGGGAGCAGTATGGACAGGAGGAGGACACACAGGGAGCAGTATGGACAGGAGGAGGACACACAGGGAGCAGTATGGACAGGAGGAGGACACACAGGGAGCAGTATGGACAGGAGGAGGACACACAGGGAGCAGTATGGACAGGAGGAGGACACACAGGGAGCAGTATGGACAGGAGGAGGACACACAGGAGCAGTATGGACAGGAGGAGGACACACAGGGAGCAGTATGGACAGGAGGAGGACACACAGGGAGCAGTATGGACAGGAGGAGGACACACAGGGAGCAGTATGGACAGGAGGAGGTCACACAGGAGCAGTATGGACAGGAGGAGGTCACACAGGGAGCAGTATGGACAGGAGGAGGTCACACAGGGAGCAGTATGGACAGGAGGAGGTCACACAGGGAGCAGTATAGACAGGAGGAGGACACACAGGGAGCAGTATAGACAGGAGAAGGACACACAGGGAGCAGTATAGACAGGAGGAGGACACACAGGGAGCAGTATGGACAGGAGGAGGACACACAGGGAGCAGTATGGACGGGAGGAGGACACACAGGGAGCAGTATGGACGGGAGGAGGACACACAGGGAGCAGTGTGATTGCTGTTACCTTGGGTCCACCTGCGGAACAGAGACGCAGACACACCGCTGCTACTCGCCTGTTTCCCCCAAACCAGCTCCACAACGTCCCGTGTTAAATCCGACATGTCCGAGTTTCCTCCTGGTGAAGCTTCAAAAACCGCGGGTCAGTTAGCTTAGCTTCCAGTCGCCTCAGCACTTTCATTCATCCACTCACTCGAGGGCTAGCTGCTTCTGGCTAGCGAGCAGCTCTGTCGTGTACTTACTGAGATTTTGTTATAATAATTGGAGGAGTTTTTACCTCCTAAATATCACAACACAAGAAAGGACGCTATCTCAAGCGCTAACTTGCTAAGTAGAACAGCTACAGTGCTGGTTAACGTTACCAGTGTGTCCAGGGTTTGTTTAAATAGCGTTTATAAAGTATAATTTCTGAATGATATACATTCTCTCTGTAGTAATACACGGAGTATTTTTGCTCTGGAGCATTTAATTTGATCTGGCAGCTAGCTTCATGCTAACCCTAGTCATTCATGGTTAACCTGAGCTCAGCACACTGCAGTAGTGGGTAAACAGGAATCCAGTGTTAATGGAGATAAAGAACTCCGGTTATGACGAATAAAAAAAATGAAAGAGGTCAAGTCCGTGGCTCGGGTCGGAAACACTGCAGTTTGGAGCAGCTTCAGTCATTTTTCAGCTCGTCGCTCTTTCCGGTCACTCCGTTTATTTACTACGCGACGTAATGACGTCACTTTCCGAATGATTTGTCCACATCCAGACGGTTCGAATGACGGGGAGGGGCACGCGCGCTTATTGGGCCATTTAAATGTTAAGCTCGTGCTGACACGGTTGGTGGTTGAGAAAGTTGCCATGTAGCGAGAAATGCAGAGTAAACTGTGTAATTCATTTATTTGTGGATGGGTGGATGGATAGCTAGCTAGCTAGCAGTAGAGGGCGGTCAGGACCAGCAAAGCCTTTTCTGCTGGCCTAAACACTATCAGAAGCACTGATCTACATTTTCAATGTATTGCTTTGAACGTGTTAGTACGTGTATGTGGATGTAAAATTTTTTGTCCAATCAGATTTCAGCCTCTATGTGCTGCAATGTCAATCTAATCTGCCCAGGGCCTTCAAAATCTGTTCTGCTGGCCTTTTTTTTAAACCATTGTCTCCATAATAAATAGCTCTGTTTCTTTAACCAATCAGATTGTTACAGCCAAGTTCGACTGGCAAGTGTGTAGTGCTCTGCACACATGAATACATCTGAGTTAGACTTTATTATGTCTAAGGAGGAAGAGAAATGTATTTGGTCAAACATACATCGAAATCCATGTAAAATAACATTGAACTATAACTTAAAATAAAAAACAAAAAACATTCACTGAATCATGAGAATGTCCTATATGAAATGCATATATAATTATAATTATATATTGAGAAAAACATGCATTTAAACTGAAACAAAAAGTATCAAATAAATGAAAACAGTTGCATCCAAAATTGAATCAGAAAGAAACTTCAAATAAACAGTTCGGTGTTAGTGATTTGCCTCTTGGGTTAGCTCTCATACTGTATAACACAACCTGGAAAAACTATCCTTATGGTTTTTAACGGCCAGCCAATAGTTCCAGCAAACAATTATCAGTGTGGAATAATCTGCAAAACCGATGAATCAGTCAACCTCTGATAATTTGAAATTTGTTACTGATGCCTTCTACCCAGGAGAGCTCATGTGCTGCTTACCTGCTTGTCTAGCAATCTTGGATCTGGTAGTCTGTGACCCAGGAGTTTATATTAATGTCTTCCTCACCCACCCATTTTAGTAACCCCTTTATCAAGGTCAGGTTCATGATGGATCCAAATCTTATCATGAAAAACCTGGATGTGGGATGGAATATGCACTATGCCAGTTCACCACAGGCACAATAAATTCTCCTTCACACCTGTTGCAGAACCACATCTAGTGTCTACATGCATGCATCCCCTTATCTTCCCAAGTAGAGATGGATAAAGTGATTTGTCCAAACAAGACTGGTTTAAATCTACAATTTCATAATTAATAAATTCCTTTAATTTGAGATGTGATGACCACTGGGCTGTTGATGCTGATAGCTGTGAAACACATTTTGTACATCATTGGAAGAAGGGAATGATATTTTCCAATCAGTGTACCCCAATATTCCTCAGGTGGACCAGGAACTGTCAAACTAACAGAACTGCACAGAGTTGCAAGGCCAGCACAGGCCTTAACCCTTGTCATGTGTTAGAAAGCTGGACACATGTTAATGGGTCAAATTTGTAAAAACCCATGTTTTTTACCTCATAGATAACTTGTTATGCATTGATAACACTGCTTTGAATAATATATTTTTTTCCTATTTATCTAAGAATGTACCACTCATTTTCATTAAAATAAATGTTTAAATTCACTCATTGTATTTGGTATAGTGAACACAATGGGTATTTATGTTATCTGAAAATAAATTCCTGCCTCTGGATATTGTTCTCTTCGACTAGAGGCCACTCTGTGCAGCTTGGGACGGTTTCTCATCAACGTCTTGGGTGGTTCCATGAAATTCCAGAGTAAGAACAGGCGCTTTGAGGATGGATTGAACTGCTGAATTGAATTGAATTGAAATTGCTTGGTTTTTTTTATATTACTATTTTTTTTATATAACTTAATAGTATTACCCATAGTGACATCTATTGTCTGTTGTGCACAGATTCATGTTAGGAAATAGGTAAAAAGTCATTTTTTCCACAAAATAAAACTTTTGTACAAAATTGTGAAAATTCAGATAGAACATGTAAAAGGGCATGAACAACAGCATGTTTTTCTCATTGTCAGAATTGAACATTTAACAATGGCAACATAATTTGTGTCTGTTTGTGTGTGTGTGTGTGTGTGTGCGTGTGTGTGTGTGTGTGTGTGTGTGTGTTCAAATGCATGAATCACAGTATGTGATTGTTTCAGTGTGCTCCTTACACATATGTTTCCCAAATGTGTAGCAAGTGCTCCAAGCATTTTTGCTTGTTATTTACACAATGAGCAGCTCTTCTCTATTGATTGTCTAAGATAATTGTACTCTTGGCAATACCTTAAAAGTTTGAATTGACATGGTAGCTTAAAAAATACTCACTGACTCACCATCTCATTAGCTGTCTGTAGCCTCATTACAGTATCCATATACCCCAGCATGAAGCAACAGCCCTAAGTAAGCATCCAGGTGTGTTTTGTCGATCTTCGTCCAGCTGTTGCCAAACACCCTTCTCCTTTCAATCTCAAGCAGGATCTTCCGAACAACTCAAATGCTGTCTTGATGTCTTGAACATGTGCTACAGCATATTTAGTAGACCCCAGGGTCATTCTAATGATGTTCTCAGTTGGTGCTCTGCCTTGAATTTATATAATGGATTGATGACCATTAAATGTCAACTTTTTATTTGAAGATTTCCCTTTAAGCATCTGTGCTATTTGGGCTGTCCTTTTTATCAGATGTATTCTCTTGTTCAGGATCATCCTCATCCTCAGACACATCCAGCTCGATGTCACTTTGGGCTCTGTCCTCAATATCACATTCATGACCTCATATACACTGAATATCTCGCTTATGTTGAAATTGATAACACACATAGCAATGTTCAGAAAATTCTGTGCATATTGTTCACACAACATCCCAAAATATGATGAGTTTCAATATTCCGCAAGAAAATTTGTGTTCCCATTGGGTAAGGTGTCCCAGTGGAAGACAGGGTTGTTCGTTAGGATATAAGCTGTGTCTGGCTTGTTGAGCCAAATTTGATTCACAGAGCAACCGACAACCTTTATATAATGCATGGTCAATATTCTCTGCAAGTCATATTTGACCACTAAAACCCCACAGATGTCACAGATCCTTATTTTAACAGATTGGCGTAACATCCTTACTACAACTCCTGGAAATGTTTTCCACTGCTTCCCATCTTACCCTGTAACTGAACCAGAATGCAGCTACTAAACAGAGATACTTACAAAAAAAATCAGACAGTACCGTCCTACCTGAAGGCACTTATCAAACTCAGTTCCCTAAGCCTCAAGCATAGCTTCATCTCAGTCTCAATTAAAATTTCTCAGTTTTATTTCAATTCAGTTTTATTGGTAGAGCACTTTTAACAAAAGACATTGTCAGAAAGCATCTTTAAAAAGAAAAGGGGTTATGAAGTTTGAATTTATGTATATATTCTTGCCTTTACGTTTATCCCTAATGAGCATGTCAGTGATGACAGTGGCAAGGAGAATCTCCCTGAGGTGGCATGAGGAAGAAACTTTTGATGGAACCATACTCAAAAGGGAGCCCATTCTCATCTGGGTGGCACCAAATGTCCATTAAATATAGTTTCATCATTGTTGAGGTTCTGTTTAGTGATGGGAACTTAAATGCTGTTCATGCAAACTGGGGTCCTAAACATTGAAGCAGAGTGTTAATATTTATTACAGTCCGAATCCATCCTCAAAGTTCTTGAGTTACTCAGTAACTCCGTGGATCTTTAAGCTGTTCATGTGGAACCATCCTCAAGTCAAGTCAAGTTTCTATAGCGATTTTCACAACAGACATTGTCTCAGAGCAGCTTTACAGAATTTTAAGAGTTAAGATAAAGGGTGTGTGTTTATCCCTGATGAGCAGCCACGGGACTGTGGCAAGGAAAAACTCCCTCAGATGTTATGAGGAAGAAACCTTGAAAGGAACCAGACTCAAAAGGGGAACCCATCCTCATTTGGGTGATATCAAGAGTGTGATTATAGTCTTTAAACAATACAGAACACTGGAGAGTGAGAACTAACATGAGCATGGGAATGTAAGATTATAAGTAATGTTCTTTCTACAGTCTTTTACAGTCATTTGTGGTTATAAAACTAGGAGCTACTGAGCAACTCATGAAATAGCTCAACATTTGCGATCATCACAGATCCAACACCAGCTTCTCCATGCCAGAGCCTTTAAACACTCAAGGAGGTCCAATGTCCAAACTCTACATGAAGTGGGATCCTCAACTGCACAGAGTGGTCTCTAATTGGAGAGAACTCCATCCAGAGGTAGGGCATCAGGATAAATCAGGCAAATCCGAATAGAAGAAAGGAACAGGACCATTTGTCACTGATACAATGTTTAACTTGACATAGAGAAAAAAAAGAAAGAAATCAGTGTGCAAGTAGGGATACTGGGAAAATGTGTCCACCATGCCTGAGCTGCAGGTATGTGGAAGTTAAAACATTCTGTGTGGAATCCAAGATCCATGTACAGTGTTGGACATTCACTTGCAACAAGAGAAGCCTTTTAAAAGGCTAATACTATTATTTTCTTTTTATAGAAATTTATTTGGTGCCATTTATTGTCAAAATTTGTATCAGCAAAATTCAAGCAGTCTGACCAAGAAGAACAATGTTACGTAAACACCAAGAGATGGCGTCATCCTCAAAGGTAACAATAGCAGCATTACTGCACTGGTGTATTATTGTCTGAAGCAATATGAAGTGTCGAAGACACTTTAAAAGCAACCAGTGAGTTAAAACAATCCAATATCCAGCTATTGAATTGGAATATAAAGCACCAAATGTGGCGAATATGATGTAATATAATATTGAGCAGGTTAAATATATTTCCACTGTGTCATAAATGTCAAACATTTGTATTTAAATGTCATTAGTCACAATTCATTTATTAGCAGGAAGAAAAGAGAGGTTGGGGGTAGAAAGGGTTGGATAGAAACTGATAGCCAGAAAGGGGTATCAAGAGATATATATTTAGAGACAGAGAACGATATTTGTTAAATGATAAGAATGTAAAAGAGAGACGAGGAAAGGATACAAAGTTGTGAAAGAATGGACAGAAAGGGAGAAACACAGAAAGGTAGAGTGGAATAGATAGAAAACCAGGGATGAGAGATGGATGTAGAATGATGGGTGGATAGGGGGTGCAGTAAAAAGGAATTGTGAGACAAGATGGAGATTGGAATGAGGAGAGGGGGTAGAGAGAGTGATGGATGGAAATGTATGGATGGATGAGCAGAGAGGGGCAGAGGAAGAGATGTTGATAGAGAGTGGGATTAAGAGCAAGTTGTAGATAGATATAGAGAATGGGTTTGGAGAAGGAAGAATGAAGAGAAAAGAGGGAGAGATAAAAAGATAGAGGGGTGAAGAAAGGGAGAGAGGGATGGATGATTTTCACAGGATATTAGGTAACAGCAGAGCACTGCAGCACCAGTGGCCTTGAGCTCTAAACGAGGAGACCTTCAGTAACCTATAATATCAATCATCATCTCTGCCCTAACAATTTTCAGTTTTTGGAGAAGATGTAGGAAAATGAGAAGATGCAGTGCAAAGCATAACCTAATGCAGTCGCAGAGGAGCTGGAAGCTGAAGTGAACGTTTCCTGTAGCATATTACCATAAACCCCGGCCACAAGAGGGCCCTCATTGAGCACAGATCTCAGTCAAACAGCAACAACACAAAGTTAAAAGATAGAACACAAGTTTAGCAATGCAAATTCAGAGAATCTCAAGTGGAAAAAGTGTTGCTGTATTTGTCTTAATTTTTTAAGCATCATGGGGAGAAATGCTTGAGCAAATTTACTTTGTTTCTATGTATTGATCAAAATTGAGTTGATGTAATTGAATCCTTTTCAAGAGAAAAACACACTTTTTTTTTTTACACACATTTGTTACAAACTTAGACTTTATTCATCTAGAAATGTAATATGTTCTACATAGAATAAATGCATTTGCTTGTCATATGTACATTACAGCACAGTGAAATCCTTTTACAGATATACCAGCGACGTTAGGAAGCTGGGGTCAAAGTCAGAGTTGATATAGCGCCAATGGAGCGGAGAGGGTTAAGGGCCTTGCTAAAGGGCCCAAGAGAGGCAGCTTGGCGAAACGATCAAGCCCATAAGCAAAACAATATCCAGTACAATCCAGTACAATATGAAAAACCATCCAGTTCATTATGAAAGAAAATAAGTCCACAATAATGTTTTCATATAAAGCAACTTGTATTACCTATCTAAAACATTGGGAAATTCGCAATATAGCAATGTAAAAAAAATGATTCTATGTAAGATGTGAGGAAAAACTATGTCGACTCATCGCGCTTCCTCCTCATACGGAACTGCAGGAACAGCAGCAAAACCCTGTACAGCTGTGCTTTTTCTCCAGCTCAACTTTCCACCTGCGCTTAACTCCCCTCCACACTGCAGCTGTGGCCCAGCCCCCTTCCGGAACCTTTAGCGACCTCGACACCACATGGAGTTCATCTTGTACATACCTTCTTTGTACACCTGCCATACAGGTGCACTTCATCTGTTTGTCGAAAGCCACAGGAAACCATTTCAGGAAGAAGTGCTGAAGTGCAGTACTGATGTTTTGCTAGTGTTGCTTCCAACTTATTGGCCACAGTTTGCTTCATGTCAGAGCGGTTATTGCTCCTAGGGTCTTCCATTTCACAATAATAGTATTTACAGCTGACCGAGGGGAGGATCTAGGAAGGCTAAAATTCTTTGACTTGTCCCAAAGGAGGATCCAGTGTACATGGATGAAATGCCTGAAAAGGGATGACTACCGATTCTACATTGACTAAGCAAGAGAATCCTTAATTGGTGGACTGATTCCAGGCTAGTCACATGACAAATGCATTGGTTTACTTTTAGACTAGAGAGACTTCTTAGTCTTTAATCACTATAGAAAGCAAAAAAAAAGGAAAAAAATTTTTCTATGCGATACCAACAAGAATAGATTATGGCGATGTAGCTGTAATGTGACCGTCTCAGCGAATAATTTAAATGCTAATTATACGCAGAGAAAAAGTCATAGTAGATACTCTACTGCTTAACATAATGGAAAACTTATAGCTGGACAAGCTACAAATTTCAGGGTGCCTATTATTTCTTCATCTTCTAATGACGTTCTGTTTGGGGTTTGGATATTGATGAATGGAAATTGTTATAGGTTAGCTTAATCGCAATATAAATGAAGTGGCCTCTTTAATAAAATCTTGCACTTTACTTTTATGTATGGTTGCTATTGTAACATGACATTATGAATACAAATCTCTTTTGGGCTGCATATAGAAGCCACATGTATTGGCTGCTTAGATGACATTCCCACAATATTAGCCCTTTTATCATATAGTACACAACATTAATGACATTTTTATTAAAAAGAAGTATACTATTTTCATTTTTCTTGATGGCTAAATAGCTACATGTCACATGTGGCATTCGACATCATCACTCTGCACTCGGAAGCTGTTTGGTAAAATCTCCATTTAACTCAGAAAGTAGTGGCTTCAGCTGGTATTTCTGATTAGTATTCAACCAGAACAATTTATCCACTGTCATCACTATAGTCTAAGAGACAGCACATGGATGCTTTTGACAGCTCATAAGACTACAGATTGTGTTTATTAGGGTCACGTCAGCTCTGTTCCGAGAAAACGTGAGCAGAGAATGACATTCAATGAAGTGAGGGAATCGTTTTTAGGGCCGTATTCAGAGATGTAGACCACTCACATACAGTAACTGACATCTTGTTCCGTAACACAATTGTGAGTATAAGCAACATTCCAAGCATTAAGGAATTAAGGAATTTCTCATGGTGTGCTGGTGCAATAAAAATATGAGATTTTTCAACCTTACAATGATGATTTCGATGCGACTTTCTTTCTTTCGGCCCCTCCGTTAGGGGTTGCCACAGCGGACCATCCTCATGTTTGATTTGGCACATGTTTTTACGCTGGATGCCCTTCCTAACGCAACCCTCCCCATTTATTCAGGCTTGGGACCGGCACTAAGAGTGGCTGGGGTTGGTTCCCTGACCGGGGATCGAACCTGGGCCGCAGCGGTGAGAGCGCCGCATCCTAACGACTAGACCACCAGGGAACCGATACGACTAAATTGTACAAATATTTTACATTTCACTCAACAGGCACAGGTAGCAGCGTACGGTGTACGATACGCTAGATGCCCAGCGTATCTCTCGCCCTGTGAGATGCCTCACTCTCGCTAGCTATCGACTGAGTAAAGTTGTCTCTGTGTTAGTGTGTATTTTTTTCTGTTTCAAATGTTTCAAACAGCAATTTTAGTTATAAAAGCATGTCCTAAAAACGCCCATGTATGCCCCCTGCTGGTAGTAAAAAAAATAAAAAAGTTGTAACGTATCTTCATCGTAAGTAGAGGACAAATGTAGATAAAGACATTAACTATACAGTTTGTGCAAGGTCAAACGAAGGTGCTCATGGTCTGGGATTAGTTACAAGTCAGTGAGTGTATTGTGTCACTGTTTTCCTGAATAAAGGTCTTTTAAATTGTGTGTGTGGATTTTTGTGTGTCACTGGACAACCCTGTGTTTAATCAGTAAAAGGAAGAGTCAGAGCGGGAAAAGTGTGTTCTGGGTGTTTGAGTCCAGGTTGGCCATGTTTGAAGGCTGCAGCATTTGTCTCGAGTCCGTCAGTGACCTGAAACTGACATCGGTGAATCCATTATTTCAGTATTTTTAAGTAGTTTTTTTTATTTTGGTTTTTCATTTTGATGGAATGAATCTACTGGGTCATCCAATTCGTTTTCCCAGACCACCACACATGCACACAAATGATGTCAGTTCAATGATTTCTCAGTAAACACTGTTGTTAACCATTTTAAAACTAGCATCATGCGATTCAGATGCACTCATCACATCACACAAAGAGAAGATTTATTATTCGCTAACTATGAGTTAGTTGGAGGGAGCTTGCCGAACTAGTCTGAACGCAGCAGTGGCATTATCGTGCTTACAAAGAACCCAGAATGTTCCCTTCTTTCAAAATCAGCCATTGATCGAGTTTCATAATGAAAATGGTCCGCGAGACCATATCGACTTTCTGTCTCGCTGTCAATTCATGTTACATTTTATTCGTTCTGCAATGTGGGCTTCTAAGAGTCCTTTGGATTCGCAGGTCTAATAGAATCAATTTAGAACAGTGGTTATAAGAAAGGCATAAGGCTGGAATCAGGATATCGAGCTTGGTTTATTATAGCATTATCTATATTGACGGTTTAATTTCGAACCAAGACCAGGATGGATCTGCTTCCAGGCCTTAACCTTGCATCAGTGAGGTCAACGGGTTTAAACAGCACCGCTTCAGGACACCACCTCATTTGAAATGGCACATCGATGCCAAACATTTATGTGCTAAGAAGATGAGGTCTGTCTATCATTTCATTTCAGTGTTAGTTTTAGAAATCTCAGTAAGATATTGTAATCTCTTAGCCAGGGTTTATTTGATGATTTTAATTAAACTGGGTATCATTACTATGAGCTGTACATGGTACAGGAGAGAAGTTCAGAACTGGATCTGGATTTTCCTAGATCATGTCTTGTCTATACCTTCTTGAAGACAAAGAGGAAAAAAAACTCTATTTTTTTTTTTTTGCTTAAAAGTGAAATAGTGCATAACTGAGACACACCTCTATTATACTTATTCTTTAACTCAACTGCGCAAATTCCAACTTAATGAACAACTATGATTACTTTCAAAGTAAATTATTGTATTAAAGCCAGACTAAGCACACACAACTCAACATCTGAATATCGCTGTAGCTGTACTGCTGTTCTCTGAGTGGAAATGTTTTGTTTTCTATTTTTCAGTGTAATACACCAAATAATACGTTTTTTTTGTTCTATATCATACAGTTACATCAACCTCATGCTGTGATACTGCAATAAAAGTGATTACAGTACAGTATAGTACAGTTCAGTACATGCTGTGATACTGTAATCAAATACATTACAGCACTAATAACTGTAGTTGTGACCCTCCAAAATTGTCTTAAAGTAATTTAGTAGTCATTAGGAAGGAAAGAAACATCTTGAATATTATATAATAAAACAACAATAAAACAATAAAACAATTACACATACTTTACTAGCTATTTAAAGGGTTGTGATATTTTTAGTTTATTTGCTGCTGTGTTTGAACTCATTTGTTATTTCGGGTTTGGCTTTTTGATTTATTGCTGTAATATACTCCAGTATGTATGTGTGTAAGAAAGAAAGAGAACACTATCTTTATTAATGTCTGAGTTTTGTGTTTTGCTGCTGTGAGAGTTAATTCCTACAGTTGCTACAATGCACCCAAGGGCAGAGCAATGAGATTTCTGGGGTGCATGGTTTTATTTGTGCTAGAAGCTATTCGGAAGATCTTCTGAATCTAATATCTGAATTGTCACACTCCAGTAAGTTTTCCAGTTTATGGTGGGGATCTCATGGAAAAATTTGCACAACATTGCACAATCCATTTTGATATTTAGAAAGACATGCATACACTAAGGAATAGCAATGTTCATACTTTTTAAGTTAATTCGATTCTTTTTTAAAGACAGATGTTGCAAATGAACTGAATGTTAATGATACATGAAGTGCATGTATAATTATTGAAGCATGAGCATGATCTAAGGCAAGACAAACAACTACAGAGGTCAAAGTGCTGGGCTTGGTAGATTTCATTACAGTATAAGTAAAATTTCGAGACAATCATTGATAGATGAAAACATCCAGATTGGTTTAAGTGTTGCAGCAATCCAACTTCTAATCTAATAATAAATGAAGCCTATTGGGGTTAGTTTTTCCATACCAACTAGGACTAGCAGTGTTGTCATGGATATTATCATGTGAGCTGACTCATTTCAGGTAAATAAACAAAATGCCTAGTGTGAATGCATAATAAATAACATTTGATTTAAGGCTATGGGAATCCCCACAATCTTTAAAGCATTCCCCTTGTTCATGAACAAATTGAACAGGTTCGTGACATCAGTGCTGAATAAAGAACTTTGGGGTAAACAAAGACCTGTTGGTTATTACTCAGGAAAACAGGCTCACGTGGCTTTAGGCTACATCCCAGTTCTGAAGGCAAATGTGGTGTCAATCCAGTAATGGATCAAATATCAAATAGGAATTCTCAAACATTTTATGCATTCATGCCATTCATGCAAACAAAAATCCCATTTTTTCCCCCAATCCCAATGCACACAGTACCGCAAAAAAAGGAAAAAACTGAGCAGATGGGATAAAAAATCCAATCAATTTCTGACGAGAGAACATTTGAAGTTTAAATAGTAAATAATCTTAAAAAACAAACAAACTCAAACAACATTTAGCAGCAAAGGTGGACATATTAGCACCCAGTCGCTGGTGATAAGTTTTTTTTATATCAGAACTATTAGTTTTTTATTCATAGTTTGCTGCGTACAAGAAGTCTCAGTAAGCTAGCTGTCATCAGAGTAATTTTTGGTTTTTATTCAAAAGTCAGAGAAAAAAAAAGCCTACCGCTATTTGCAAAACGTTTGACAGATGATCTTTCAGAATTGGGAGCATGCAGGTCGAAACTGAGCAAAATAAATTGCAGTTTAAAGCTGTCAGAATTCTCCTGCTAAGACAACATGTAGTCACACTGCGCTTAATTATTTTGAGGAAAAAAATAAAGCTTGTATGATATTTTTTATATGTGAGTAAAGATACATTTCTGTTCGACTGCAATGTATTATCTCATAAACAGTATTTTTCTGAAATTTTTTGAAGCATCCTAAAATCATTACCATTACCATTTTTTGTTCACAGGCTTGTTAGTTTTTTTTTTGTTTTTTTTTTAGCCTAGTCTATTAGATATTTTGGCATCCATCCTGGTTTATTCAGATCTCTACTAATGGACTGCCAAAAAGTAATTGTATTTATAAGAAGTGGTTCAGGTTTTGAAATTGTTTTTTTGTGACTGTAAAAATGTTACATGCTGGGCAAAGACATTAGTAAAAAAAAAAAGAAGAAGAAAACAAGACTCCATCTAAAAACATATTTTCAAGACAGGCAGTAGTTCTTGTTTGCATTGTTTCTGCAATGGACTTCTGTCTAAAAGTTATGCAGAGGGAGGAAGTAACCTATTATCTACTGTATATGGCTGGGTGTTGCTGAGGTTGAAGGTCCTCTGGTTTGTTTACTTCTTTAAGATGCAGAACAGTACTAACTTTTTTTTTTTTTTTTTTTTTTTTTATAAAAATGAAGGGGATCACTGAATCTAAAATATATTTTATTTATATATTTTATATATATATATATATATATATATACACACAAATCCACATGGGTGGAAGCTCTATGTGTTCTTCTTCCAAGTTCTAGAATAATGTCAGCATTAAAACAGATTAATGACCTGTATAGTGAAGATGAATTACTGGCTAATAGAACTTCTTTGGGAAATTGGCAAACTCTCTAAAGAGCTACTTGCATTTACAAAGCTTGCCTTGCAGAATAGAGAAGCATTAGATTTCCTACTAGCATCTGCCTTATAGAGAGGAACCTGTACACTTCTTGAGTGCTTTTTCCAAAATTCCAATTCAAATGACCAGAAATTGGAACAGGCTAAATTTTTCAAATGAGACACCCAGTATTCATGTTCCACAAAAGAGACTGTTGGATAGCTAATCCATTAGGAGATTTGGAAGAGGGTATATAAGTTGTGGCATAAAATCTCTATTGTGCACAAATGCTACGAGGTCATGCAGTGTTATTATTTGTTCTTTCTTTTTTTCTCTGGATCTTCACATCGCAAGTTTTATTGTGATCTAAACATAACCAAATAATGTTCTCGTGATCTAGACATAACAATAATTTTTTCTTGGTATCAACAAAAATTTTCCCCTTCCTGATTTAGAATGAATTTCCCTGTAATCCCAATATAAAAGTATAATGAGGATGGGTTTCCCTTTGAGTCTGAGGTTTCTCCTTATACCATCCTAGGATTTTTTTTCTTTGCCACAGTCACCCTAGGCCTGTTCATCAGGGATAAACATTTAACTATAAGTGAACTTTGTCCTATAATTCTTACATTTTTTAAAATCTTCTTTGAGACAATGTCCATTGTAAAAAGTGCTATAAAGACAAAATATATAAAATAAAATAATATTATATACAGTATATATGCAGTATATATACAGTGTGTCTGTGCTGACTGGATTTGCATTGGTATTATCATAATTTTTTTTAATTATGTAAATTTATTAATTCATTTTTACAGTTTAAAGAGTCCCTGATGATAAAAGCTTTGAGAAGTCTTGCTGTACAGTACTGTTCTAAGTAAAATTTAATTTAATGTAGAGATTTAAAAATCTGTACAGCTGCATGCTAAGAATATTCACACATGTTAAAATCCATTTATGAGCTGTGTCCACCATCCAAGTCTCTGTGTAAGTTCTCACCAAAAAACATTATTACAACAAAATGTCCATCAGTGCTTTTCTTATAGCAAATGAATGTAGCCAACCAATCAGAAAGGAGAATTTGCAGGTCTGTGGAATAAATCTTGCAATATGATGAATCTCACATTTCTATGCATTTTTAATACTTTTTGTGTTAATTGATGGTCATATCAAGACTCAAAAAAAACCTCATCACAATAAGTCACAAAAGCATATCCTCTGAAAGACGTAGCACTTACTGACTTTAACGGTGCACAGATGTGTTCCTCCTTCCACACGTCTTCTGCTGTTTTTCTAAAAATCTATTAAAAGACAGCTGCAAAAGATACTGTTTTAGTCAATGAAACTGTCTACCACTACATCTACATTAATATAATGAAGCCATTAAGGTTGAGCTATATAGCACAGGGTAGACAAATAGACAAGTAGGAAACATTAACTAATTGGGTTTGTGATTTTTTTTATAGTTAACAACTTTTGGTATGTCGAGATTATGAGTAAAATAAAGAGAAATGCAATTTTTAGGGCCACTTTCTTGCATTCTGTTTTTTTATTATTATTATTGACTTACCTGTTATTCATCTCTTGCTACACAAAGGACATGCTGGGTTTACTGATTTAAGAAATATATTTCAAAGACAATCACAGCTCACTAAGTTGCTGAAGAGAACACCATATCCTTTGCCCCACTATTTCTCAGGGTACAAGAAAGTCTCTTTGTTTTGGCACCAAGGTGTTGGAAGTAACCTCCACCTGATGTAGGAACATCTGAATCTCTAGTGTCTAAAAGTGTCTATTACTTTCTCTTCTAAAAGAGTTTTCGGCTGATGGTCTTCCTAATCTGTGTCCCAGTGAACCAGCATTATAATGTATTTATTGATTTATCGAAACTGCACTTTGTCACTCTAATTACATAATCTGCCAAATGCCATAGATGTCAATGTAATGTAAAAAAAAATCCAGCCATATTTCAATTTTTATTTTTTCCTAGCAAAGTGGAAAAAGAAAAAACTTGCTGTAACATCTCTAGTCCATAAAAAGTAACCTCAAAGTGGTGATTTTGTGTTATCTATCTATAAAGTTATATCTATCGATCTTTATAGTGCTAAAGTTGTATCTATCCGATTTTAGGCTGTGCAGTGAACAAAATGTAATGTTGTAACTTATACAGTCAATACTTTCCATCGCATGAAGATGCACATTAGTGCAGCGCACTGGCTTTAAAATCATTGTCGACTGGTACTGAATACAAATATTTTTGGTGATCTGACATTGATTTGCTGTGTCAAATTTATTTCACATCTTTGGTAGAAAAAGATACAGCCGTTTACAACTAGAGGCAACATATGTTTTTTCAGCCAGAAATCGTAATGCTGCAAAATAAAGAAACACTTTGGTTTATAGAGACAGAATTTCCCAACTGTGTTTTAGCTTTATTGACATTTAGAGCTCAGTTGTAGGGTTATTTCTTGTACAAAAGAAAAACAGAGTATAGAGGTAAAGTTTATAGTTTGGTATAACTATTTGAGTTGAATAATGGGGCAAACCTTAACCAGTAATACAGTGAAATGCTGGGTGCAAATTGTGTGTATTGTATTTGTGCAGAATACAGGTAGAAAAAGTACATTCAAAGTGTAGCCTAAAGCAATGAGCCATGAGATGCTGTGTGCTAATTGAGATTAATAAGGATATAGAATGGTATAATAGTGAACGCCTTCTTACTAATCATAGAGCTCAATTTAACACACACTTTACAACGGCTTAGTGTTGATAATAAATGGCGACAAAAACTATATAATAGAATACAATAATAATTTGCGATATTATAATCGAATTAATGATTTTTCCCATACATCATGTGGTTTGATAGCAGTAACCTCCTATTGCTAAGCAATGTACAATGATTAGGGTGCACAGAACAATGAGAAAATGAACGCAAACACAGCATCAGTGCTGTTATAATATCATTTTCAATTAATCACAGCCATGCTGATGTTCAGCAGCAGGATTGTGACATTAGCATGTTATTGCATTTATACAACAGTTCTGTAAACTGTAAAATTAAATACCATTTACTTGATATTTCAGACAAAATGTGTGCCATTTTCAAATCCTTGACAAACTTCGTATCCCAAAGAAACCACAGATAGATAGAATAATGTGTGTTGCCATTCAACTCATGGACCAACCGAAAATATATTAACGGTGTCAATGTAATTTTACATAGTAAACACAGACAATCAGAGTAAAATGTACCACTCAAGACCATTTTCTGAAGGTCTTGGTCTTGTCTCAGTTGTGACCATATTTGTACTTACATATCAGTCTTAGACTACAAGGACTCTGGATTTTATTTTAAAGCCTGTTAAAATAACAACTACAGGTATGTCACTAAATTGCCGGTACAATGTGTGATTTATTTGTTAATATGTTATTTTAATTTCAAGTTTTAATTTAATTTAATTTCATTTCATTATTTGTTATTTTAATGTTGATTTAATTGTTTATTTTTTACTAACATTGTTAATGTGATTAGAACTAAAGCTTTCTGCTTCAAAATGCAATCAATAATTTTGAATTCAATTTATTTTGTTTCTGTTGTGCTGGATCAAAAATTAATTGTGTTAACAGTATCACCGAAATGAATACAAATGCTATAAATACTAATTGCAAAAAAAGCACTTGCATGAGATCTTGTTTTGTATAATATCTAATATAATAATGCAATATGACAAAAGCAAGAGAGCTGTTTTAATGAATATGAGCACAAATGCTAAACGTTATATTGATTTTATTCAAACTTAAAACAGTGAAAACTTGTTTGTAGTTCACTCTCAGTGACTGTTCATGAGCATCAATACCCCACATACAGAATCACTTTTACTCTATAAATACTTCTATTATTATCCTGTTATTATTTTATTAAAAGTTCACAGAATCTAATATATCTAAGATATACAGTTTTTGCATATTACTGTAATTTCCGGACTATTAAGCGCACCCAAATATAAGCCACACCCACTGAATTTGACAAGGATTTTTATTTTAAACATAAATAAGCCGCAGGTGTCTACACTGAAACTAATTAACTTTACACAGGCTTTAACGAAAGACAGTGTCTGTTACACGGTGTAACGGGTGAACGAGCATTTTCCGGCATTACTGCATGTGTGCAAGGCCGAGGAATATGTCCTTATTATTTTCATAATATACAAATATTTTTGGTGATCTGACATTGATTTGCTGTGTCAAATTTATTTCACATCTCTGGTAGAAAAAGATACAGCCGTTTACAACTAGAGGCAACATATGTTTTTTCAGCCAGAAATCGTAATGCTGCAAAATAAAGAAACACTTTGGTTTATAGAGACAGGATTTCCCAACTGTGTTTTAGCTTTATTGACATTTAGAGCTCAGTTGTAGGGTTATTTCTTGTACAAAAGAAAAACAGAGTATAGAGGTAAAGTTTATAGTTTGGTATAACTATTTGAGTTGAATAATGGGGCAAACCTTAAGCAGTAATACAGTGAAATGCTGGGTGTAAATTGTGTGTATTGTATTTGTGCAGAATACAGGTAGAAAAAGTACATTCAAAGTGTAGCCTAAAGCAATGAGCCATGAGATGCTGTGTGCTAATTGAGATTAATAAGGATATAGAATGGTATAATAGTGAACGCCTTCTTACTAATCATAAAGCTCAATTTAACACACACTTTACAACGGCTTAGTAATAAATGGCGATAATATTTTGCAAATTCTATTTTATACCTCTTTTTTATGTTTTAATTCATTAATTAATTTATATTTTATATCACAGACATTTTAAACATTTCACTACATGTTGTACTTTATGTGGTCATGTATGTGACAAAAATTTCAAATAATTAATATATAATATCATACAATGTAATAAAATATAATCATTTAACCTGATTTTATATACTTGAAACACTGCTTGTTCAGTCAAATTTCATAGACCAGACCCAACAGAATTTGTTCAAATCCTGAAACATTAAGATGAAATTAAATTATTGTGAAGCACTCACAGGTTTGCTTACATAGAGAAGGTGGCTTTAAATGTGTCAGCAAAACCAGACAACATTTTTCTCCAGATTTATAAATGTTTCATAATGCTGATTTTTGTCTCACTCACCTGTGTATATAGTCACCCATTAAGCACTAAGCCTTTTCACCACATAGCACATTTGCATTTATTGAAGCCCACAAAGCTCCATAAGACCAAACATACAGAAAGCTAAGTAAAAAAAGACAGAAGTGGGACCTGCCTCTTTGCCAGTAAAATATTACAGTATGAACAGTGTAAAAACACTGAAACAGCACCTGAAAATTTGATTTAGATCGTAAGTTAAGTTATGTGACCAGAAAATTGTTATATAAATAGATGGAAAACAGACCCACGTTATCCTTAGGATCATGCTCACTAAGCACATCACTATCTCAAAGGGATTTTATATGTTTTGGCTAACATGCTGTAATGTTGCATAGTGTTAAAAGAAGATTCCATGGCAAATGAAACCGATTTATGAGCCAGGCTTCAGCCTAAAATATTTACCAGTCTTTAAATGTCCTTTCTTTTATAATTGTGGCATAAACATCTTAATTTGTCAGCCAAGGTGTTTGTTTATGGATTATGACTACACCTATATGCCTTCCATTGTCTATACAGCAGCATTTCTTTAGTCAATTGTCATAATTAATTTTTTGTTTTTATTTATGAAATACTTTTGGCATGTTCTTTATTTTTTATAAGATGTAATTCATGGCAATAATATTGAATGACTTGGTCGCTAATTTTCTTGATTGTATTCTAAATCCAGGAGTCCATTTGTCTCATAACAGCTTCTCATCATTAATTAAAGTAACCTAAAAGAGACATCAGAGAATTGGAATTATAACATTAGCATTAGAAGTATAAATGCCACAAAATAATACAGTATATAGAGTAAAAGTAATAATATTGGAATGAAGTACATTAGGTGTTTTCTGCTCTTTTGTAGAAATGTATTGATAAAGAAGTGTGAGGTAGTGAAAGAAAAAAAAAGTGCAAGAGATATTATTCACATATTCAATATGATTTATGCCTCGCTGTCTAAACACTTGTCCGGATGAATCCATAATGTACATTAATTACGCAAAATTATATTTACTTTTGATACAGTTTATAATTAAACTATGCAGGAATTGCCTGGGTTGGCCATCCTCCCAGAATATGGTTGAATTGATCAAACTCCTCTATTCTATTCGTCTGTTCACTGTGTTTAAAAAAAAACATATTTCATATTTTCAATTTTAAACAAATTTACAAAACTCTTAATACACGGGCGGCGTCTAATCTCGTCTGCTTTTCCGTAAGCACATCCTCGGAACGGACATTAAGCTTTGGAATGAAGCGATCCTTCGGAAAAACAGGTTAAGAGGGAGTTAAGTACCTGCCAGTCACACTTGACGATTCAACAGTGATGGAGTGAAATTGACTTCCTTTAAAATGTAGCAGGAATTTCTGTGAGCCCTTTAGATTTTCTTTTTTTTTTTAAGAGCGGCCAAGCTGTGAAAGAAGACAGTAAAGTCTCTGAGAATTTATTTATGTCAAGGGACAGCTACGGATTAGCCTGAGGGGTTAAATCAGTAAATCAGTAAGAGCATAATTAGCCTGCAGGCATTAATGAAACTCTAAATAACTTGAAGTGAACTGCACCCAAGTGAAGGACAGATAATGTGCTTAATGAAAACCTGCCTGACTTCTGCATTTTGTGGCTTAAATTTAATTAGCCTATGTGTAATTATTTGTAATGCACTATACGTGCCAGAGAAAAGTGGGAAAAAAAGTGGACAACATGCTACTCAGTGTCTAAAAACCCAAAGAATCCTATATTTTATTAAACTTGACCTGATTTAGTGCTTTATAATATATATATATGAATATATGTGATATATATATATATATATGAACAATCCTGAACTACTGATATGCACCATGCTGTGTCTTTTTCTCTTAGCATAGAATATAGTGGTAGGAGGTGGTATGTTTCTGGTTAGGATGTTCATGCCAACTGGCAGTTTACCCATAATGACAGGTGGCCCATTAAGGAAAAGCATCCTATATGCTTACTGGACGCTTACTGGATACTTTATTAGGAAAATGTGTACATCTGAACATTCATGCAATTTCCCGATCAGGAATCAGCCAATTTATAAAACCATGCATATACAAGTAAAGAACTTAATTTGCTCAATGTTTACATCAAACATCAGCTTGGAACAGTTTGAATTTCAGTGACATGGTTTCTGGAGTCAGATGGATTAAGTATTTGAAGAAATGTCCTGTGACATTTTTTTAGGAACACAAGATGCTGCTCTGTGGGTGGAAACACCTTGTTGATGTCCTCATGAGGACAGTCAGAGGAGACAATGTCAGGTTAAAAAGGACAGGAGTTAATATAATAATCACTCTTTACAAACATAATAAGCAGGAAAGCATTTCTGATTGCATAATACATTGTGACTCAAAAAAGCACATATAGATGATCTATATGTAAAATACAGCAGCACAACAATTACAATGAAGAAGAAAATGATCATTAACAGTATTATAATAATAATAATAATAATAATAATAATAATAATAATAATAATAATAATAATACAATAAATACTACTAGATTCTGCTGCAGCAGTTTTTTTACATTATTAGTTTTATATATTTCACTACACATATTACAATATCTCCTATATGCACCTAAATGTGCTTGGGTAGCATTTTTTCCCGAATACACACTGAGGTTTCTGGGGTTCCTATACTGGAATTGTGCATGTATGTGTTGCTTTATTACATTGTGCTCTCAGTCGTATTGGCCCAATATACCTCCACACTCTTAGATTGCTTTTGCTGGGTAATGTATACAACTCCAACAGAGCAAATCCATCTATTCAGCTTCTATTACCCATCTCCTATCTTTTTTTCTTCCTTTGCCCATGTGGTGTCTCTCAGTCCAACTTGAAATGTACTGACCCCCTACTTGTTTTTTTTCACACGTGCCAGAACGTTCCATTATACTCTGAAGATAGCAGGGACGTGCCATTTGAAATGAGTTCTCCCTGTAGCTTTCCTTGAGGTTTTAAGAACAATCCACATGTACTAGTGCATGTACCGTACATACTTGATTCTGAAGGCAGAGAACAGTAAAGAAGAGAAGACTACCTCACAGCCACAGTCAAACATGGAGGTGGAAGCTTAATGGTTTGGGGTCGTTTTGGAGCGAGGAAGGTTGGAGACACATTCAGGGTGAAAGAAATACTGAAGCAACATGGCTACTATTCCATACTTCAACACCATGCAATCCCGCAATAAATCTGACATATGCAACAAGTTAACAGATAAATATTTTCTAACTAATAATCATTTGATTTTTAATCATTAATATAATAATATATTATGTGTCATATAGTTCATTCATGCAATGGTGTGCAGAATCACGATCCTCCTAAAGAGCTACTTCAATTAGGCTACAATATTCGGCAATCAAATATTTATTAACCAATCATTGAAAACCAACTTAAAAGCTGGAAGCCTGCACATTTCTCACCTTCTTCCATATTGATCAATTTTCTGTTCTGATCTCAATAACTCGGTGCAAACTTTCAAGTAGGCTCCAATCAGAGGTCGTATTTTTATGATGTCATCATGTAGACTTCCTACAAAGTGTTTTACAGTATTTTAAAACTACAATAATACACTAAAGTATTTTGATACAAAATATGTAATTTTCATCAACCCTGTCAAATACAACTTACAAAATCCTATTTTAGATTTGAAATACATTTATCATGAATACTGTCTACAGATGACTTTTATACATACTGTCTACAGAAGACACAATTTATACAAGTAAGCAAGTAGGTCAAGATTCAGCTCAGTTTATAACCAAGACCCAGTGAGTTTATTACAATCAAGTGTCTGTAAATGAAACCTCTTAGAAATTCAGTTCATTCGTTATTATTTTTTTTTTGTTCAATCTGAAAATATGGTCTTTAAAAAGCTGACCTCCTTCTTACCTTTATAGCACACACAAGAGAGAATGTATTTAAGAGCGTAAAGAAAGCTGCTTGAAAGGAAGCTAAACATTTCATGCTTGAAATGTTCTTTGTAGTACATCATAACTCGTAATTTAGATAGAACACATCTCCAGGAAGGAACCACAATCTTTTTTTTCCTCCAAACAACCTCTGACATGGAAATCAGCCTCTCACACAAGGTTCTACATTCATAGGAAAAGCAACGAGCAACCGTCATCTCAGTGCAACCCAGGAGATCACAGCTAAGGGAATCTGTTGATGTCGGTTGCAGAAAGACACAGAAACCTTCAAAGCTTTTAAAGACTTCTGTACTTATCCCCTTTGTAACAAATAAATCTCTGGCTCCTTTAGCTGTCATTAACACACTCAGATAATGGCTGAAATAATGTTTAAAAAAATATATTTAAGAAGGATGCCTATGCTCAGAGTATACGTGTCCAAACGCCATCTTTTATTCACAACGCTGACTAAAAAGTGTCAGGGAAGCCGTCTCTAGGCTTTGAAGTACTCGCTAATGAGGCTTTGAGACTAAAACTATTTCTAATAATGCTATCTAGCAAAGTTCACAGCTGTACTTACTGACAAGATGACAGAATGAGAGCAAAAGCTATGCCCAATCCGACTCCTTACTAACAAAACAACTTTTGAGTATCCAAAGGCGCCCTATGGAATTGTGCCTTTGTGGTAAAAATTGTGTAAAAAAAAACACATGGCAGGAAATGTTAGGTGTCTCAATACATTTGTCAATACTAATGTATCTAGTAGTGTACTGTATGTAGTTGGCAAATAGAGTGGCCAACCTTGGGCTACGATTCCAGTCCGAATACATCTCAAAACCCACACCAAATATTTTAAACTAGCCTAGGAATTTTGGTAATTTCATTCTTTTTTTCAGCTATTGCATAAAAAATAAATTATCACTATAGTGCACATGCATTTCAAATTTACAAAAAGAAGTATAATAAAATGTTACTTTTGAAAAAAATTTGAATTAGCCCAATTTGATATAAAACATGGCAACTATGCCATTAACTGTCCTGTCCTTTCTCTCATCTGAGAATGAGCATGGGGCAGAGTGGTCTTTGCCTTAGTAGGCATCAATTAGCAATTATTGCAGTTTTTAACATGAGGTGCAAAAGAAACTCAGCGGTGAAAATCAGCCAATAAATGAGCTTTCTCACGATTGTACTAAAAGGGCAAGCAAACCAATGGAACATTGTTCCTTCGAAAAAGGTAAATAGTATTTGAATTTAAAATGCATTGGTTGTGAATTAGAGCTTGAGACTGACATACTGTGTAAGGTAATGTTCTGCAGCAAATGTACGACCTTCCATTGGTGTAAATGGTCATTCCAATCTAACAGCAGTTTTAATCATCAATCATTTTAATATTAAATAGAATAGAATAGAATAGAATAGAATAGAATAGAATAGAATAGAATAGAATAGAAGAATGCTTGCTCCTTCAGCATATTCTCCACCATCCTTAACACACACATTAACACATTGGTCTTTCTTTTACCTTCCACAAGACATCAACATTTTAGTAAACATAAGTCTTATAAATGGCTACAAACAATTATTGCAGTGTGTAGCTCAGGGGATCAGAATGTTTTTACCTTGTAAAAAACCTTCCTATTCAATTCTGAGTAGAAATATTGTAGATACATGCACTATATATGTATATATATATATATATATATATATATATATATATATATATATATATATATATATATATATATATATATATATATGTATACATACATACATACATATATGCATCTACAATATTTCTACTCAGATTTAAAGAAAGCAAGGGATGGGAGAAGAAGTGTGTATCCACAGCTACTTTGCACTCACCATGTCTAATGAAAAGACAGTATTCATTTCTGTCATTCTGTCATTTCTGTAATTAAGAAATCATGGTATAGCTGAAGGACTAAGTGTTTTAAATAAATGCTCAATACATTTTTTAGCAGAGGACTGTATTTATTGTTAAGATTCAAATGAAAATAATTGTATAATTGAATAATGCAACAAGGATTCATTTATATTGAAATGAATCCATGGCTATTTATGATAATAAAAACAAATACAGATTGGAGACTGCTAGAGAGACTTTGCTATGTAACACTGGTGAGGGTTTACTGATGCCTTTCCTAAATATTACATCATTTCATATCATTTTAAAGAATTGAAGTTTTGCATGTTGGTGTTAGCAGTTGGAAAAAAATGATCTTATTTGTTTTTTATAGATTAAATTACATTAAAGTACATAGCCTTATTTATTCCGATGTCCATCTTATCAGACAACAATTCCCGAGTTACCAGCAACCTGGTGTTTGGGAGTAAAATTCTCCATGTTTATTTATGGTTTATGTGTGTGTGTGTGTGTGTGTGTGTGTGTGTGTGTGTGTGTGTGTGTGTGTGTGTGTGTTTGTGTTTGTGCTTATGATTGTTATGAAGGTTCATAAATATGTTCTTGCATAACATCTTTTTGGGGCAAAGACCTGATGCAAAGAAGGAAATAGAAGAAACTAATATTATTTTTTTGATTTATTATTATTATTATTATTATTATTATTATTATTATTATTAATTTGATTTTATAAAACTTTTCATACATTACATGCAATCTTAAATAGACAAGGAAATAATGAAAAAAAAAGCCTCTAATAAGAATGCAATATAGACATAATATTAACAACAATAACTAACATTTAAATAAATAAATAAATATATCATAAAAATAAATGCAATAGATAAAATTATTAGTAAATCATGAATTTTGGGTACACAAAACAAGAAAGCTGCTATACCACATATTCTTGTTTTATTCTAAACAAACCTGCATCACAGGATTTTAATTGGAACATGTGGGAAAACAGATCATCCTTTCATTGTTCAAACAAGTAGCTGTACACAAAATTTGCCATACTAGACATTGGAAGCCAGAGTAATGTGGTACAACACATTCTAATTTGTCTAATATTATAATGTGAGACTGTTCAAAAGTATGCATTATATTGTTACTGGTCACAAATTTGAGAAGATTTTTAAACTGAAACCAAGCCAAGAAAAACACCCAAGTTTCTTACCACAGATTTAAATTGTACAGCAAAAGGATTTTTGTTAATGTAGATACATAAAAAATGCATTTCTGTATTAATACTTGAAATAAATATGAATATGGATATGAGCCAGAACTAAAGTCTTATTTCTCCAAGAATTGACCCAGTGAGAGCAATTACAAAGAAAACCGAAAAGGAGCCAAATATATAACCCTGAGGAACTTTATATATAATGTATTTTTTAAACATAATCAGGAGGAACAATAATGAATATTTTACCCAATAAGTAAGAATAAAAACACAACAAAGCACTTTTTAATCTTTAAGACTTATACTCATCTACATTAATCATTAAAGTCTCCTTTGCAGCCCTGAACATGTTGCTGTTACACAGTTACTGAAGCTGGTGCTGATTTCTTTGTATTATGTCTTGATGTTTTACATGGTTTTTTAAATCTGGCTTTTAACACTTCATTTTGAGCCATGCCCCAAAGGGGTTACATTTGATAACCTCCTGTCAATGCAATAATCAGAGAATGACTATGACTGACATCTCAAACTTAAACGCATTACCCAAATGAGTATGGGTTCCCATTTAAACCTGGTTTCTTTCATGTTTTTTTCTCAGGGGGTTTTTCTTTGCCGCTGTATCCTCTGGCTTGCTTATTAACAATTTATACAGACTAATTTATATCTTATTTAGGGACTAACATAAGGGACTAATATATTATTTAGTTGAATAATTTTAAATGCAAGAGCAATATTAGAAACAAACTGTTCATATAAATATTTGATTGTTTATCTGCATTCATTTAGAATTTTTTGTTTATTATTACTTCTTCTTAAGATTGCAGCTTAGGTGCTTTTTGGCACAGTGCTAGTGTGCACTTGAATTAAGAAAAAAGAAAAGAAAAGAAAAAAAAAAAAAAATATATATATATATATATATATATATATATATATATATATATATATATATATATATATATATATATGTGAGGAGAGACAAAAAGACAGCAGAATAACATCCAAGATTTTAATGAACTGGTCAGATTTAAAAAATCAAATGGTTGTGTTTATTGATAGATTCTAAATCCTTGTGATTGAGAGATAATGTTAGAATAAGAGCCTCAATATACTTGTTGTTCATGCGACATATATATGCCAATCAGCCATAACATTAAAACCACCTGCCTAATATTGTGCATACATTATTCATTACACAATAGCTGACAGAAGAAAAAAGTTTTTTTCATTTGTGTATATGTGAAGATTTGGTCATAAATAAACCTACATAAACAGCTCTGACCCATCAAGGCATGAGTCCACCAGACCTCAGATGATGTGCTATGGTGTTTGACAGCAAAATGTTAGCAACATGACCTGCAAGTTGTAATTTGGAGCCTTCTTGGATCAAACTTGTTGGTCCATCATATTTTTACAGATAAAAGTGGATTAAGACCTGGAGCATTATACAAGTCTTGAGTGCCCTTGACCTTTTCATTGGTTTATGTATGTATGTTTGAGCAGTTTTGGGACATACAAAACACTGCATGCTGGAAACAGCCCAAAATACCTGCTATTTTAGAGATACTCTGACTCTGATCACAATTTTGCCCTTGTCAGAGTCACTCAGGCACTTCATTTTCTTCTGCATCAGCTTTAAGAACTGATTTTTCAAAAGTTGCCAAATATATCCCAAATCCTGACAGGTGCCATTGTGTTGAAATGGCTGATCAGACTATAGTATTGTGAAAATGTGTGCAATGCACATGCAAAAATTATGCTGTGAAGTTGATGTCAATATAATTTAATTAATTATTTATACTTAAAAAATAAAAAAAACATTTGGTGACACAGTTTGTCACAATTCTTCTTGAGACATTGGTTGTTGCATTTCCCTACTTAATAGTGCAGAATTCATAACAATAAATATCCATAACAACATCTATAACTCTTTAATAAATAAATAAATAAATAAAATAGGGTGTTTGAGATTTGTGAAGACCCCTCACCTGTCATTCATCTCATTCTAAATGACCAAATTTGGAGTTTGGGGCTGAATATGATTGCATATAAATTGGTCCAAATGGTCTTGTGTGAAAGCTGTAGGCCTGCTGTTTATAGCACTTTCAAGCAGCAAATAAATAAAAATAGAGTTTGCACAGTGCTTACTTATGATTTAAACATAATAACAAAATCCCATCGCTAAAAAAATAAAACTGTGAGTGGATTTGCAATCCTGATTTTTTTTTTCCAAAGTTAAGCCACTGATCTCTGTAGAAAATTAAAACAAGACTCCAAGACAAATAATTCATACATTATTAATATATATTACATTAACTTTCACTAAGAGTTACCAAGAATCTCTGAATCCTGTCAATCTGAACTAAACTAAAAAACTGCAATCACTATTTAAGAACTCGTATATTATATAGATTCATCACACACAAACTGATATATTTTAAGTGTTTATTTCTTTTAATTTTGATGATTTTGGCCCACCAATCTAAAAAAATGTGAATACCTTATAAGACCAATCATTTCGCAAGACCAATCATTTTGCTTTAATTACTGCCTCAATGGAGGTGGGCATGGACGTGATCAGTCTGTGAAACTGCTGAGGTGGTATGGAAGCACAAGTTTCTTTGACAGTGGCCTTCAGCTCATTTGCATTTTTTGGTCTCTTGTTTCTCATTTTCCTCTTGACAATACCAGGTCAGGTCTGGTGAGTTTGCCGACCAGTCAAGCACACCAACACCATGGTCATTTAACCAACTTTTGATGCTTTTGTCAGTGTGGGCAGGTGCCACATCCTGCTGGAAAATGAAATCAGCATCTTTATAAATCTGGTCAGCAGAGGGAAGCATGAAGTGCTCTAAAACTTCCTGGTAGACGGCTGTGCTGACCTTGGACTTGATAAAACACTGTGGACCAACACCAGCAGATGACATGACTCCCCAAACCACCACTGACTGTACAACTTTTACACTGGACCACAAGCAACTAGGAATACGATGTTCACATATGAACCTTATAGTTCTGTGTCCAAAACCTTTGTTTGTATAGTGTAGATACTGTAGGTACCCAAGTAAACACAACTTAGTCATTAAAAAGTCAGACAAAAAAAATAAATAAAAAAGAACAATGAACAAGTTTTGCACTAAACACCTAATTCATTGTAATTAAGGACTTATTAACTGGCTGCTTTAAGGTCCTAATGGGACTCTAAATAAGAACTTAATTAAATGCATGCTCATGTGGAGGATAAACCAGTTAAGACTGTAGTGTAGTACATGCATTGAATGTAAGATAAATGCATGTTGTTTTCAAATGCTTTTTTCTTGATTAAATCTGTTTTCAATTAAAGTCACAAGCTTCTTTTTAAGATTTATGCCTTTGTATATTTTACACTTTATACATTTATATATTTAACATTTTAAGCTGGGCATTTTAAAAAAAAATATCTTTTAAAACTGTATAGACAATTTATAAATAAGTTTATCTTTTCTGAACATCTCTTTATAAACTACAATGTATCCATTTCTAAAACATTTTTAGCTAGAAACCTCCAATGGTTCTGTATATCAATGAGTATATAATTATTTCATTTTTTTAATTTAAAGATTTTATTTCTATACATAAACAAATTAAGAGACATTTATTCCAATCATATAATCATATGAAGCATCATATTGAATAAAATAAATTCTACTATATATCGGTGGTGGGCAGTCAGGGCCAGCAAAGCCTTCTCTGCTGGCCAAAACACTATCAGAAGCACTGACCTACATTTACAACCTGAATTCTAATATTCGTTCCATGAAATTGTAATCATTTTTTCCCAACATTCTCTTCATTTTGTATCGTTTCTCTTGGCTGCACTGCTTCCAGTACGTGCATGTGGGTGTTAGATTTTTTGCCCAAACAGATTTTAGCCTCTATGTGCTGCCATGTCAATCTAATCTGCCCAGGGCCTTCAAAGTCTATACTGCTGGCCTTTATACCTTAGTTTCTATTAACAATGGGTCTGTTTCTTTAACCAATCAGGTTTTAAATTTGCCTCACAGGGCCAGCTAGCTGGCCCAGAATAGCGTCAGCATTTTTCTGTTCTCTGATTGGTTGGTCAAAGGGAAACTGTTACAGCCAAGTTCGACTGGCAAAACACGTGTGAAGCTCTCTGCACACATGAATACATCTGAGTTAGAATTTTTTTTTTCCTACGGAGAAAGAGAAATTGATTTGTTCTTGGATATTCTTAAAAATCCATTTTCCACAAGCTAGGCATTGTGAGGAGGTCGACCAACCCCGAAGCCCTGGAAAGGGTTTGTTCGCCACTTCCAGACCAGTGAATATGAGGGGTACCACTGACTTACAGCATCTGAGGAGCGGTGCAAATAAGTCTGCATCTCTGGTGAGAAGGTTGTATTTTATTTACATTTTTATGTTTTTGTCATGTTATTAGACAAATATTGATTCTGAACTGCTCCGGATGATGTAGGTGCACAGTTGCGGTTGTAGTGTAGAGGTTTGGAGCGTGCTTCAATAAAATGGTATTCACCTTCCATATGCGAAATTCCTCTCTCTATGTAATGCCACGCATTGTTATAATGCATTTCTATAATTGCGACGTGATAGTAGTGATATTAAGAGGTGGATTAAGTCTGGTAAATCCCCACTGAAGGGCCAGGTACCAAATGCACGGCACGCCAGTTTTCAAGCGTTTTAAATTAATTATGGTGTTTAAATCCGGAATTCATAAGGACACCAAGCGGAACTTTTGCTATGTTTCCACACAGACGGTTTTAATTGCCGGATGTGAGCATTATGGCAGTTTTTGGTGCTTGATTTGAGATTTAGTGATGGAATGAAAGGTTTATCTGAGTGAAGAAAGGACATTGTGTTGCATTAAAGGTTTAAATTTCACCTCTTTTATATTTATTTATTAATATTTTTATTAAAAATGGTCAAACAGAAATGCGTGTTGCATTACATAACACCATTAATAAAAAAAAATAAAAAAAATAAAATTAGCGCCATTTAAATTAATTTGCGTTAACGCATTATAAAGTTAAAACGTATAACGTTAATTTTGACAGGCCAAATATATGTACAGTATATATAGTAACATTCTTGGAAGCCAAAGCTCTGGGATATTAATAAAAAATGAAATAGAAATACAATTTCATTAGCACACTCAAGGCTGTTGTGTTATCAAAGGGCAACTGTCAAGCACTGTGAAGCACTGAACATCAGGTAAACTAGCAGAAATGACAGAGCTATTTTTATACGACAAAACAAAATAAGGAGAAAAAAGAGAAAAATAGTGAGCGCTTCTTATTAAGGATAGCTTTCTAAAACTCACATATAAATCATCTCTCTTTCAAACAGTTTAACCAAATTTTCCTGTCACAGATAAAACAGATGGTGGAGATAAATTGTGAACTAAGCTACGTGTATTAGCTTTATATACACACACTGTCATATAATTCAATAGAAATGTGTTGAAAGTGCAGATAATATTTAATGCAAGTGCCAAAGTACAAAATCAACTAATTGAAAACCAAGCACAACATGATGACTCAAGAAAAGGGAAGACAAAACTCTAAACCATGGAACAAGAATCTCAACGATTTTTCAAGGTAAGAAAAATTAATCAGTTTTACACTGAAATCAGGTAAAAGTGATCAGTGACATATGAGTAGGCCAGGTGACTTTCAGAGGCTGATGGAAGACTTAGTCCCTAGTCAATTTTGCAGTACTATCAACACTGGTATTTGGAATCAGAGTCCTATAATTTTTAAGGTGGTTCGGATTTGAAATCACAGATAATAAACTAGATTGATATCTGGAGAGATTGTAAATCATTAGACCAGGGTACCTTGTCTGTATGTACCGTAATTTCCGGACTATAAAGCGCACCCATATATAAGATACACCCACTAAATTTGACAAATATTTTTTATTTTTAACATAAATAAGTCTAAGCCGCAGTGTCTACACTAATGTACTTTACACAGGCTTTAACAAAAGACACGTTACACACGGTGTAACGGGTGAAATATGTTGCGCTTCCTTTAGGAGCATAGCGGTATTTTGGGAATAGCCTGGCACAGTCATTGTTCACTGTCTTCCTCCTTCTTTTCACAACTATTTCTCTCGGAAGTTTATCTTTTGGCATCGTCGTGTGTTTAAAAATCACCCGATGGAAGTTTTTTCTCCCGATGCCGTGCAGATCAGAATACAGGTGAGGTGCGTTTTTTCGTTTCCGTTCGGAAATGTCATTGGTCTAATGTTATAGGGTTCAGTTTTTTGGCTTGGAGTTTGTGAAACCAGGAAAAATGCAGGAAAAAAATCATAAATTAGCCGCTTCGCTGTTTAAGCCGCGTGGTTCAAAACATGGGAAAAAAGTAGCCGCTTATAGTCTGAAAAATACAGTGTGTGTGTGTGTGTGTGTGTGTGTGTGTGTGTGTGTGTGTGTGTATATATATATACTGTATATATATGTATGTGTGTGTGTGTGTGTGTGTGTATGACAGCTGTAGGAAATAAAATGTAAAACGTGAAAGGGATACTGGGTAGCAGATGAACAAATTATTTTTTTTTTTAAATAAAAAGCAGCCAACAGTCCTCAAAGCAACAGCAACTGCAGCCCTCATTTTCTCTGAGCTCTTTCCAAACCAAGATGGTACAAAAAAATTTACATGTAAGAGAGGTCCAAGGGAAATAAAAGGTTGAATGGATACCCTAAAGTGTCTTACAATTCTGTTGTTATGTAGTGGACGCTTTTACTGATCACAATATCTTTTGATATGTATATAAGCTATTCATAAAAAGAGTGTATGACCATAAAATTGATTGCAAATACTGTTATACCTCATATTCAGAAATGTAAAACTTTATTTTACTACACATGGTAAACCATCTACTGATTGTACATGAATCTTCAAAATATGTCAGATTTCAATGTCTGGCTGAAAGTCAAGTCAACTCCCTTAGATGTTATGAGGAAGAAACCCTGATGGGAACCAGACTCAAAAGTGATTATAGTCTTTAAACAATACAGAACACTGGAGAGTGAGAACTAACATGAGCACTGGAATGTAAGATTATGAGTATTGTCCTTTCTACAGTCTTATACAGTCATTTGAGGTTATATAACCAGGACCTACTTAGCAACTCATAAAATAGCTCACCAGCTTCTCCATGCCAGAGCCTTTAAACACTCAAAGAGGTCCAATGTCCAAACTCTACATGAAGTGAAATCCAATTGGTGCTGGTACTTCTCTAGATGGTTTGGGGTGTTTGAGGGGTTGGTATCTACTTCTTTAAAGGTCCACAATCTTCATGAGGTGGGACGTGACTGGCTGTTGCAACTGGCGCAACCGCATGATGCCTCGGGATGGGTAGAGAAAGAGAAGCAGTGGAGAGAAATTAGCGTAGCTGCTGTTCATAATATTAAAAAGCACAGGTTGATAATATGCATGTGATCAGATGTACTGGAGCACAAGGTGTTATGTGTAGGACTTGCTAAAAATATGTTTTAAATTTGCTCTTTAAGCGGGGAGTGGAAGAAAGTGGGAGTCATGTAGACTACTCCAAAGTTTAGGAGCTAAGTGGACTTTGCTATTCTAGGAACTACTAGAAGTCCAGAGTTTTTGGATCTCAAGGAGGTTAAAAGACTGGATAGATACATTGGAGCTAAACCATTTAGGTTTTGTAATATTTTGTAGTTGATCTGAAACTTAACAGGTAGCCAGTGTTGGGATGATAAGATTGGGGTTATATAGTCATATTTTCTCGACCTTGTGAGAACTCTGGCTTCTGCATTCTGGTCTAACTGTAGCTTGTTTATTATTGAAGCACCTTGTAATGCATAACAATAGACCAGTCTGGAGGTCATGAATGCATGGACGAGCTTCTCTGCATCAGATATAGACAACATGTTTCTTAGCTTGGCAATATTTCGAAGCTGGAAGAAGGCTGTTTTTGTAATATGGGTGATATGATTTTCCAAAGATAGTTTGCGGTCTAAAATAACTCCCAGGTCTTTTACTGTTAAACTAGTAGTTACAGTAAATGCTTCTAAAAGCAGTTTAAAATGCTGGAGCTTCTGTCTACTGGTTTTTGGGCCGATTAGCAAAATCTCTGTCTTATCAGAATTTAATAAAAGAAAGTTATGCATCATCCAATCTTTTAATTCTTTAACACACCTAGTTAACCGAGCCAATTGAGCTGTAACGTGTGGTATTGATGAGATATATAGCTGGGTATAATCAGCATAGTAGTGGAAGCTAATCCCATGCCTTGTAATAATATTTCACAAGGGCATGTATACTGTGAAAAGCAGGGGTCCCAGGACCAAACCTTGTGGCACCCCATAGTTTACTTGCATTAACCTGGATAGTTCTCCAATTAAATCTACAAAATGGCAACGATCAGACAGGTAGGATTTAAAGCAGCTTAATACCTGTCCCTAAATGCCGATGTCATTCTGTAGGTGATCCAGGAGAAAGTCATGGTCTATTGTGTTTAATGCAGCACTAAGATCTAGTAAAACTAACAGAGAGATGTAGCCTTGGTCAGAAGCTAAAAATAGGTCATTTGTGATTTTAACTAAAGCAGTTTCTGTGCTATAATGGGGCCTGAAACCTGACTGGAATTCTTCAAAGATATTGTTTTTTGTAAGAAGGAACAGAACTGGGCAAACACAATCTTTTTTAAATATTAGACATAAACTGAAGATTTAAAATGTGTCTGTAATTTGATTGTTTATTTGGATCTAAATTAGGTTTCCTAATGAGGGGCTTAGGGACGTGACCTAAAGATAGTGATGAGTTAATCATATTCAGAAGAGGCTCACCAACTGTATGAAACACTTCTTTCAGTGGTTGGAACGTGATCTAACAGACATGTTGTTGATTTGGCTTTGGCAATAACATCATACAGCTCTTCATGTCCTACACTTGTAGAGCAGTGTAATTGTAATTGTGAAATTTTAGGTGAGATCGGATCAGGAGATCCGGTCAGAGGTTGGATCTCCATAATTGTTTTTCTAATACTTTAAATTTTTCCAGTGAAGAAATTCATAAAGTCCTCACTACTGAACTGTGATGAAATACATTTTTCAGATATCGATTTGTTGTTAATTTAGCTACTGTACTGAAAAGGAACCTGGGATTGTTTTGGTTGTTTTCTATGAGTTTGCTCAGGTGCTCAGTTCTCAGCTCAGCTCTAGCAGAAAGTGAGACATCCTCTAACACAGAGAGACACTGCCATGTTCATTGAGTTCCATTGGTTTATGCTTAAGTGCGTCTGTAAGTTTCATGTTTTTACCTTTGCTCTTTCATTTCTTCATCTTTTTCATCATGATTTGATCCATCGAGTGCTTGCCACCTGGTACAAACCTGTGTTGTGTCATCTTTTAAAGTGAACATCCATTCTCTCTCCATCTCTTTTATTCTCTCGTTCCCTCTTTTGCACATTCATTGTGCTTATTCCACACAAAACAGCACATAGAGTAAAATTAATCAGCTGACATTTATGTGTGTATCTGTGAGCGTTTGTTCCTGAGAGAGGGCAGGACAAGATCATAGTGAAGGATATCCAAGCAAAATAAACCTGAATGAAGTGCAGAGTGCAAAAAGAATGAATAAAACATGACTTTCCCCCTCATTTGCATGAAGCCGTGATGCTTACGCGGCTACATCATAGCAGACAGCAGCTTTGATTTGCACTGTCATTTGCACTACATGTATGTGTGTGTGCGAGTGTGTTTATATGTAGGTTTACTCCAAATGCAGTGTGCGTGTTTGAAGCTCTGATACGCACAAAAAGCAATTTGTCTGCATTAAAGAATATTGTCTGGTTAGAAAAGGAACCCATGTGTATGATCATTTTGAAGCTTGCTTTCATGTAGCGAGAGGAAGCTGAGTTTTGAATTCTTTTGTTATGACTTCTAGATTGGCTATTAAATATGAGGACAGAAGAGTATTGCTGTTTTGGTTTTATTTGACTGCAAACTAAGGGTTACACATGTTCAATAAGAAGGATGAATTACTCATATACTATACGGACAAAAGTTTGTAGACGCCTAAACATAAGATTTGTCTGTGCTTTTTGAAAACTATTCTACATTAGGTCCCCATTTACTGTTATAATATTCTCCACTCTTTTGGGAAAATGTTCCACTAGATTTTATAGTGTGCTTGTAATGATTTGTGCTCATTTAACTGCAAGGGCATTAGTATACTGTAGTGGCCTGAGGCACCATCAGCATTCTATTCAAGGTTGTTCAGTAGGGTTGAGGTCAGAGCTATATAGCAGGCCACTCAAGATCTTCCTCTCTAACCCATGTAAAGCATATCTTCATGGAGCTGGCGTTGTGTACAGGGATATTGTAATGCTGGAACAGGATTGGAACTTTTAAAGTGAAGGGAACATTAAATCCTCCCGCATCCAAATACATCCTATACAATATATGCTATCCAATTTGTGGTTACACTTTGGGGAAGAACCAATTTACCGTATGGCTTGAAAAATCTGAAAAAAATCTATATTTATTAGAAATGAAACAAAAAAATTCCACCCCATTAACCACTTATTTCTAACAAGTGGCAAAACTATGATGTTACAAAATAATTTAAATGCAAAGTGATTAAAATGCTGGATCTTACTTGTACTCTATTTTTTCCGCCATGGCAAAAACATCATTTTGAGAGGCCACAGATAAACTTTAGTAGTAATAGTCATGTTGAAACTATGTTCTTCTTCTTCTTTCGGCTTCTCCCCTTAGGGGTCGCCACAGCTGATCATCCATCTCCATACCCCACTGTCCTCTACATCTGCCTCTTTTAAACCAACTACCTGCATATCTTCCCTCACCACATCCATAAACCTCCTCCTAGGTCTTCCTCTATTCCTCCGTCCTGGTGGCTCCATCCTCATCATTCTCCTACTGATATACCCCATGTCCCTTCTCTGCACATGTCCAAACCATCTCAATCTCGTATCCAAACCTTGTATCCAAGATGTCCTACATGCGCTGTCCCTCTAATAAACTCGTTTCTAGTCCTGTCCATCGTCGTCACTCCCAACGAAAACCTCAACATCTTCAGCTCTGCTACCTCCAACTTCACCTCCTGTCTTTTAGTCAATATCTCTCTAAACCATACAACATTGCAGGTCTCACCATGTTGAAACTATGTTACTATAGTGAAACTATGTTACTATTATACAGGTTTTTTCTTTCTAGCCAGTTAAATTTGATTTTAATTTACAATGTATGGGGTCTAGGGATAAAGCAAATTAATTTTTACCTATTATTTATCTTTTCTATGTTCAAGTGTGAGTTTGTCATTGTTTAACATAGAAAGTATGAGTCACATACTTTTGATCTCAGATTCTAATCATACATATAGGCGATTATGTGTCATTAGCTCTGGTTAATCTTAAACTGCTACCTTTTGGACTTCATAAACAATACACATGAAAATATTAGCAAAAAGTCAAGTGAAGTCAAGTCAAGTTTATTTCTATAGCGCTTTTCACAACAGACATTGTCTCAAAGCAGCTTTACAGAAATCAACAGTCAAGGTGAATGGTGTGCATTTATCCCTGATGAGCAAGCCATGGCGACTGTGGCAAGGAAAAACTCCCTTAGATGTAATGAGGAAGAAACCTTGAGAGGAACCAGACTCAAAAGGGGAACCCATCCTCATTTGGGTGACATCAAGAGTTTGATCATAAATCTTTCAACAATACAGAACACTGGAGAGTGAGAACTAACATGAGCACTGGAGTATAAGATTATAAGTAAATGTTCTTTCAACAGTCTTTGGTATAAAAGTAGGAGCTACTGAGCTCAACATTTGTGATCATCACAGATCCAGCATCAGCTTCTCCATGCCAGAGCCTTTAAACACTTCAGGAAGTCCAATGTCAAACTCCACACATGCAGTGGGATCCAATTGGCACTGGTACGTCTCTAGATGGTTCAGGATGTTTGCGAGTTTGGCATCTACTTCTTTAAAGTCCATAATCTTCATGAGGAGGGACGTGACTGGAGCTGGCCAAACCTCAGGAAGCCTCGAGATGGGGAGAGAAAGAGAAGCAGTGGAGAGTAGTTAGCGTAGCTGCTGTTCATGATATTAACAGCACAAGTTGATAATGTGCATGTGATCAGATGTTCTGGAGCACAAGGTTATGATGCGATGTGTGTTATGTGTAGGCTTTGCTAAAAAGATATGTTTTTAAACAGCACTTAAACTGGGTGAGTGTGTCTGAGCCCCGAACACTGTCAGGAAGACTATTCCAGAGTTTAGGAGCTAAATGTGAAAACGCTCTACCACCTTTAGTGGACTTTGCTATTCTATTTGCTATTTAAAAACATAACCTAATTGAGCTTTTGATTTCTACTTAAACAGTCGAGCCCTGTCAAGTCAAGGGCTAAATTGAAGGGAAATGCCTTTTGCAAGAATTCTCTTTTAATTGCATTTTTATTGTCATTTATTTACAGACAATAAACACTGAGGTAGTGAGAGAATGGCTTTTTTTTTTTAATAGAGCTGTCATGTGAAGGCCCGTGGGATTCCAATCAATAATCCAGCATGCAGAGACACAACAGACATAAAACAGAGAAAGAGAGAGAGAGGGAGAGAGAGAGAGAGAGAGAGAGAGAGAGAGAGAGAGAGAGAGAGAGAGAGCGCTCAAAATGTCTCTTAGGAGATAGAAGACATTACTGTGGTATGATGATTGCCATCACTCTCTCCTGGAGATCTGGTGCTAAGATTTAGACTTCGTCTAGCAGGAGCACACAATGTGCATGGCAATGCATGGCTCTTTAAAAAAAAATCTATTGAGCTAAAAGACGCTGGCCTTATTTCAGAAAGAAAATAAGCTCACGTTGTCTGCATGTGCCGCACTTCTTTACTAAGTCCCACACATGCACAAAGACCAAACTAAAGTATTTGTTTTACAGCAGAAATGATATTGGGTTTCAGTGAGTTATTTCTTAATTATTAAATATGAGCTCACTTGATCTCTTTAATTTAGTATGCAATCATAATCTTATTATAAAGTTTACTAATTTGTAAGTAAAGTCCAACAAATTGACAAAAGTTTGTGGACAACTGGCCATAATTTGTGCTTTTCGATCATCCAATTACAAATTTAGTTCCCATTTGCTGTTATAGAAATCTCCACTCTTCTGGGAAGATCTTTTACTAGATTTTAGAGAGTCATTCAATCACAAGAGCATTAGTAATACCAGGCACTGGTGTTGGTGAGGGGGCCTGGGGTTCAGTCAGCATTTTAATTCATCCCAAATGTTTTCAGCAGGGTTGAAGTCAGGTCTCTCCTCATATGAACCACATATCTTTTGTGTATAGATGTAAAACCAAAAACACAAACATTTCAAACACGCAAATGCTAAACACAGGAAACAGGAAAATAATAAAAAGCATGAAGAAGATGAACACAACAATAACATGGGCATACAGATGAATGTGTAACAGGTGGAAAAGCAATGTGACTGGGTAGAGCGATTTCTAGAAGGCTTGGTCTCTGTGTGTATGACAGCTTCTAGTCTTGACAAACATATGGACACAATGGAGTGCTGTGATGCACCTTGATGGATTATCATCACCATTATCATCATTTTAAGAGATTTGAAGGAAAATATCGTGCTGCTGGACGCCCCACTCTCTCCTTCGAGCTTGTTCGGCGATGCTGTTGATTTGGTAGTCGACAGGTTCCATGAGTCCAAAAGACAACTGGCGGTGTTCCAACTCTCATGGTGCTGCTTAAATGAAGCAGCAGACACAATGGGGTCCGTCTCCTCCTGGAAAGCCCGGCGGTGCCCGGGTCATCCATGGTTCACGGACTTGTTGGCCCTCCTCGAACAGCCTCCATGGGAGATTCCGCTGAGCAATCAGAGGGCACAATAGTTCACCCCTGCCTCGAGTTGTGGAAGCTGTGGCTGGGGCACAGCTCAGAGGCTCAGGTCTTTTCACCGAGGTGGTAGAGACCATTCTCCAACCCAGAGCTCTCTCCACGAAGAGGTTGTATGCCGCGAGATGGCGTCTGTTCACTGTATGGTGTTCTCGGCACCATTCGGACCCAGTCCACCGCCTGGTTGGTTTAGTGCTGGAGTTTCTGCAGAAGTAGTTGAAGCAAAAAGGTTGGCTCAGTCCACCATTAAAGTCTGCGCGTCCCTTTTTCTGCGTTTTTTACATTAAGTCCAAGGTGACAATTTATTTTCTTAGACCAAACTCATTCAATTTCAGTGTCCAATCAAATGCAAAATAGTAAACAATCCAAAGTCAATAATCATTTTGATCATTACAAACTGTAAATCTACCAATATTAAATGCTGAAAAAAGAACCCTGAAATGCACTTTTATAAGGTATATGTAGATTATACCTTATAAAAGCCTTAATATGTGGCAATTAGCCACTAAGTTGTTTTTGAGCGGCCAATCTTTAAATAGAGGCTTGTTCCTTCATGCCTACATTTACTGGAATTTGAAACAGTGTTTTTTTTTCTTATGTTACTTAAATAGTTAAATAGTATAGTAATATAATTTTTGTTTTTTGAAATAGAAATTAAATTAACCAAATAGACTAAGCCAGAGTTCCTGTAAAAGTGATGACTAATATGTACTTAGTACAAGCAATGTTCTTGTTTATATGAATGTTTTCTCTACTTAAACTGGTCTCACAAAGTATGATGACCTCAGAATTTTTAGTTCCTATCACTGTACAGGTGATGACAGGTTGATCTTTTGGCTAAGTAATACATAACGAAGCAACTGCTCATTGAGAGTATCTGATCAAATGTTCAGAAGTGCCTAGTGGGAAAAAATCTTCTTCTTCTTTTGGCTGCTCCCATTAGGGGTCGCCACAGCGGATCATCCATCTCCATACCCCCTGTCTTCTACATCTGCCTCTTTTAAACTAACTGCCTTTATGTCTTCCCTTACCACATTCGTAAACCTTCTCCTTGTCCTTCCTCTTCTCCTCCTTCCTGGTGGCTCCATCCTCAGCATTCTCCTGCCGATATACCCCATTTCAATCATGCCTCACTCCATTTGTCCCTTTTTACCTGCTGCTGCATCCCCTTGTACTCCTGCCTACTTTTCTCATTACTCTAATCCCAATCCTGTTTTGCCAACCTCTTTCTCCTTATGCTCTCCTGCACTTCCCTATTTCACCGCCTCGTCTCTTTGTCTCCCTTTTTTTCCAGCTGCAACAGCAAGTACCTTTCTAGCTGTCTCTAGTAGTTGCCCAATCATCCAGCAGCTCTTTAACACCACCGAGCCCCTGTCTGACCTCTTCCAAAATCACATCCAGAAATACTGCATAGACTGATTTTTCGAGTTTAAATGATACAGATGATGGCTATGATATGGTATTCATACACTTCTTTCTACTTTTGGAAAACATATAATATACCAAATGAAATAAAAACACAGCAATCTAATATTCAACTACGCTTAATTTAGTATTACCACTGTGAAATATGTTTCTTCCAGGTACCAAGTTTAAATAAGTTAATATTACTACAGTAGATGCAATATTGTTTCACAGCTAAAATGCTTTTATGGGTCAAGTAAAAGGTGAAATGGCCAACTATTTATTTACTGTTGTTCTATTCTAAGGAGTCCACCATATTATTGTACATTATTTACAGTATTATGTTGTATTAAGTTTAATCTGTTTAGAAACCATTGGGTTCAGGAGTACTGGTGTTATGTACATTTTAATGTTATTGCCATTTTATTTTGTTGTAGGCAGTGATCTGATCTTGTGATGTTGCCTAGAAATTTTTGTTTTAATCTAATTTATTTCATTTTAAAAGTATTGTAGGTGTCCAAATCACAATGATGTATAATGTGCAATTGCTACAATATTTTAATTGTATTAAAATGAATATGAAACTCTAAATTCTAAAAGTCCTAATTTGTTATTTAAAACCATTTGATCAAATTAAACTTATGAAATTAAATGTAATTAAATCCAATTTTATTTGTATTATGCTTTTTACAATGGACATTGTTTTAAAGCAGCCTTATACAGATAGACCAGAAAATCATGTCAATAAAGACCAGAAAATCATGTAAATTATGTAGGCTACTAAAACAGAAATTAATTTCAAGTGCAAACAATAAAACTTCAGCATTCAGTTTCCAAAATCCAAGACATTAGTAGTACTAATAGTGTTTTTCAGTGAACAGTGATCAGTGATTACCAGTGAGTGTTTCATGGTCCAAACATTATTGTATAGACTTGATAATTACAAGTGGGATGGCCAGTGGGGTGGACATGATTAAGTCCATGGTGGCTGCGGTCACCCCTGGCCACCCCCTATCTCCACCACTGAGTTGTGCTTTCAATCTAATGAACACTAGAAATTAACAATATACACTATATAGACAAATTTATGTAGACACCTGACCGTAAGATTTGTACAAGTTTTTTTTTGAATATCCCATTACACATCTTGCCCTATTTGCTGTTATAATAACTTCCACTTTTTTGAGAAGATGTTCCACTAGATCTTGAAGTGTGGTTGTTGAAATTTCTGTAGATTCAACTTCTAGTAAAGGTGTTAATAAAATCAGGTAATATGTAAGATAAGGAGCCCTGGGGTGCTGTTAACATTCAAATTCATCCCATAGGTTTTCAACAGGGTTGAGGACAGAGCTTTACAGCAGCCACTCATGCTCTTTAGCTTCAACCCATTTAAAGCATATTTCCATGGAGCTTGTTTTGTGCACGGGGCATTGTCATGACAGAACAGGTTTGGGTCTCCTAGTTTGAATAAAGGGAAAATTAAATGCTAGTGCCTCCAAATTCGTGGTAACATTTGCCTGGAAAAGTCTGGTGTCCCTATACTTTGATATATATCGTGAATCTTAATGTATGTCAGCATATATAATATATAAAGACCATTACACTGTGTTGTAATGTCACATGGTGCATGTCCATTGTTAACAACCAACAGCTGACATTTTTATTAATTTATATTGATATATTAATTAATATTAGCAAATTACAGTAAAATAAACCTGACATCTATTTATATGTTGTTAAATAAGTTATAACCACTAAGCAGTAGCTATATGTTGTTATTTAAATGTTTAAATGATGGGCAATGTATACCTGTTTTGGGCAACCTTGCTTTGGTGAACTTAGTTGTGACCCTGTTTCCTATATGGTTCCTGTTTCCAATTATCTGTTTTTTCTTTTATTTTTTTTTCCTTTTTTTGTACCCTCTATTTATTTGTTTCATTCTGGTTTGTACAGATCTCAGATTTCCTGTACACACCTGTCCTATTAGAAATTGATGATAGTTATGGCAACTAAACATTACATTTAGAGACCTATTTTCTACACCTTCATTTTTTAAATCAACATATTTTCTTTATTTTCTTTGAAATGTTTGAAAAGGATAAAGTAAGAATAAATGTTTTTTTCTTCTTCTGTAGTGTGAATGAAGCAGCCAGGGTAGCAGAAGTCTTAACTTTTTTTGTTTGTTTTCAATAGATACAGAATGGGCTGTAAAAAAAAAAAAAAAAAGACCCCTGTGAGAGAAGAACAAGATCGTTATGCTCTCATGGCTACCCTGGGAGACCTTGTGAATGTGCAATGAAAGTCAATGCGGAATAGACCCCTAAAACATGGTGGTAGTTGAAAACAGTTTTTTACAGAAGTAAATTTGATCCTGCATTGAGAAAACAAATCAAGAAGAAGAATTTGATTGAAGAATGGCCTTAGTGGGTTCTTACTCTCCTGAGCATTGGCATACGGCCCAACCTTTTCTTGTTACTTCAGTCACTCAATCTGCTTTTACTAGTTCTGAAACTGTCTTACCCTGAAGCTATAGCTCTGGCAATGTTAGCTATTGCTGCCATTTCTCTCTTTGTCTTTGCTTCAAAATATACTACTAAAAATATAGCTACTTTTACTAGCTCTTTCAAAAACCCCAGCCAAAATCTTGCTGGTGTTTCTAAAAGTTTGTTTTTTTGCTTCTTAAGGTAGAGAGGTTGAAGTGTATTAATGTACAGCAGTATCTTTGGCAGTAATTCTGGGTTCAGCCACAGCACAAATTCGAGTCCCAAGTGCAGACACTGTGTGCTGTCTGCCAACCTGCATGGCCAGCAAAAAAAAAATGTTTAAATAAAAGACACTTTATCTCCATGATGTTATGTGAAGTCCTACTGTGGGTCCATTGTTTTGTGAGGGGCAGAGGTACCCCACACCTTTAAGAATTGCTCTTAATAGGTTATGTGATTTTAGTAACAAACTGTCAGTCCCCAGTGTATAGACACTGCTGCAATACACAGGTAGTCCCTGACTAACGATCGAGAATAGTAGTATACAATAATTTGTTAATAACTTAAACTACAGTTCATAATTTCGCAAAACAGAGCAATTCACAGTACCATATTGTATAAAATATACAGTATATATGTCTGTGGCAGGAGGCGTCGGTTTGCGAATGCTGCTACGTTTGCCTCCCACACAAAACTTAAAATTACAATTTTGTTGTAACATCGGAAGATCAAAAAATCAAAAGTCAAACCCTTGTAATTGAGGGGCTATCTGTACATCTTTAGAATATATCCAGGCAGATATTTCTAGCTTAAAAGTGATTTATAGATATATAAATTATAATTTATACTGTGTTCCCAGACTTCCAAGAAGACTTATTCAAGGAAAGGCAATTATCCAGTGTCTTCTGAACCTGCACTAAAAACCTGCCTAGGCACCAATTGCAGTTGGTGCGGATTTTTTCACCAGTTTTGTCAATTGCATTTAAGGCAGCCAATCTAAAAAATCTCACTTGTGTTAATAAACCACAAATTTGGAGTACTTCCAGTAAGGTGGAGTACCTCCAGTACCCATAAAATGTTCTCTCGTTAGTCTTACTTATTGCAAAGAGGCATGTCATGGTATTACAATTACACTCGTAAGTGTTGCAGCGGGATACATGCAGCAGAGATTTGTGCCAAACTGATGGTAATGTTCGTTTGTTTTAGATTTTAGGTCTGTTAATTTTTTAAGAAAACTTCTACAATGATAAAAGAAAAGGACATACCGATAAAAGAAAAACGCATGCTCCTAAAAAAAAATACCTAATTCCTTGTTTTGAATTTATCAAGAAGTTTATATTTATTTGCCAGACAATAAGGAATAAACAAATGTCAAATCTAGAACAAATAATAGAAAAAAAGTTAAAAGGTTTAACATGATCAGCATAAAACCAAATATTTTAGCAAAACAGTTTACAAAAGAATTGGTAAAGAGTTACTGTACCTGGCAACAGAGACACACAGAGACTGTGTGGGCAGATCTGACTACAGAATGCTTTCCTGAGTGTTTCACCAAATCTCCTTAAATACCCAAACCACCATAAACACTTGTAAATTCAAAGTAATAAAAGCTTTGCAATCCTTAAAACCAAATACCACCTAGAGTAAAAATAAAGATCTTCTCCAGGACAATTCATACATCAGTAGGACAGAATTTTCCTTAAACCTGAGATCTTTATTTTTGGTCTGTTCTACTGATATGGGACTGAGATCATATTTCCAATCGCACAGAGACTTTTAAAATGATACAAAACATGTAAAGGTAAAATACATACATTCATAAAATGTAATAATTACAGTATGCAAGTATAGTAGCTTGAAATCTGGAAACTTCTGTCATCTTTCCATGTCCCGGCCATATCCCCAGGAGGGAAAGCATTTGGCCCAAGGATGAGGGCAGCTGAACAAATGTCTTTCTCTCCTCAGATTAAAGAGATCCTCTCCTGAGATTAGAAAGTTGATTGTTTTGTTGCATGGCAGTTCTCATGGTCTGGCCTCATGAAGTTGCATGGCAGTTCTCGGGGTATGACCTCATGAAGAGATCTGACCATCCTTACATCCTTACATCCTTCAGCTTTCTTAAAGTCACAGACACCCATTACACATACTGTGCAAAAAGAGTATGGAAAAGGACAGAACATTAAACAAACACAGACTTTAAAAGATGAAGAATTAAACAGTAACTGGAACAAATATTACTTAAAATACATGAAATAAAATAATCTAAATGTATTATAAATTACATTAATCCTATGCTGCCCACATCTGTCACTGCCATGCCATGCATACTCTTATAGAGGATTGGCTGAATTCTTGAATTTATTCAAGCCCTTTTTTATGAAAATGCTACATTGTGGATTTGCTCAGGCATTTGCTTGAGATGATACAACACAACATAGATCAGTTGTTCAATTCATTGCAAAGTGAATGATCAAGCGTTAGATTTGCAAGGCGCCCTTGATGCTTCCATCTCATTAGCTGCTGCTCTGATGTGTTTGGGGGTTAGCCTTCAAAATGTCCCTTTGGCAATCTGTCTGGACCTGGGTGGGCCTCTAATGTAGACAATGAAAACTAAAAATACATTAGGATCTATTTCTTCACTGGACCCCGCAATGCTGCACTGACAATAACAGTCAAACCCAGTGGCAGTTTCTCGAGCCTGCATTCCAACACAGTAAAGTACATGTATTGTTTTTCCACAAGGCTGAGTAAACAGTCCTCCTTTCGGATGCTGTTCTTCCAATAATTCTTACCCAGAAGAGCTCACCTTTTTTTGCCAAGTAGGCCCTACAGTCAAATCAGTTGCCTGCTTTAATACTTATTGCAATCCTGCAGCTCTGGAAAAATTTCTTCCATAGCCAGCAATATGTGCCTTTCACATCAATATTTGCGTTATTCCACAGTTCAAAAAAGCTGTGTAAGGACTTGCTAGTCTCAAGCAATTAGAGCATTGGTCATTTTCATCATCTAACACCATTATGGTTTAGCAAAACAAACTACTCATTATCGTGCTCAAGAAGCCGCTTTCACAAGGCAAAACAAAAGAAGAACTGCTTGCTTATAAAAAGCTTGAAAACTTTTAAAGACATTGGATTATCTAATCATTTATGTGTAATTAACTCAAAGACACAATACAGCCTAGATTTATAAGTGAGTGTGATAAGTGTGAGCTCGTACACTGCAGCAAACACAGAATGAGTTGAAAATACTACAATTAAATACGTTTTAAAAAGCTTCTGTCGTTATTGTGAAATTTGAGATTAGTGACATTGTTTATTAATTTTTTTAATTTTGGCTGTTAGCAAAATCCTGGTGGTCTGGTGGCGCTCTCAACGCTGCGGCCCGGGTTCGATCCTTGGTCAAGCCATTAGGGTTGCACAAGCCTTAGTGCCGCTCCCAAGCCCTGATAAATGGGGGGGTTGTGTTAGGATGGGCATCCAGTGTAAAAACATGTGCCAAATCAAACATGCGGATGATCCGCTGTGGCGACCCCTAATGGGAAAAGCTGAAAGAAAGTTTATTTAAAACCAACCTCAGTTTCAACTCAACTGTTTCCTTTAATCATTCTTTTATGGTCTGTATTAACTGATTCATTCATTCCTTTTTAGTAACCACCCAGATCATGGTGGATCTACATTCTATGCCAGTAAAACAAAACAAAGGCAGAAATATACACACAATCACAGAGCATCATTTACACCTAGGGGAGGGCACCTGACAAGCCATTGTGCTTCCCATTGCATACACTGTCATAAATATGTCATAAATATCAATGCCTATAAATAATTCACTGACACAAATTTATTTATAGTGTAGTGTAAAGAATCTAAGAACTGAAATGTAGTACAATATGCACTAAGCTTGCAAAAAAAAATCATCCTCTTCAGCAGTTAAAAAAAATCACTTTCTCCAAGACTTGGCAACACTCCAACCAGAGAAGCACTTGGGGATTGTTATAGTCTACAGACCAAATAGTAGGTTTACACCATGTTAATAAATCAGGTCCAGTAGTATTTAAATCTGCAACACTTTGCCTATGAATCAGTGGCTATTCGGCCCAAACAGTAACTGATTATACTACAGGAAAGGTGTGTGAATAAAATATGGCACAATATTCAATAGGGTTGCTACTGCATACACCAATACATCTTGGCATATTGCACTCTGAAAATATATTCTGGGTAATATGCCAGTCTTCCTGTCTTCCTGAACTACTGTGTTTAATTAAATCTCTGCCCAGGCCTCAGAAGAACTCCGTTTCCTACATACTGATCTGTCATCTGAAAGACAAGCTGGGGTTAATAGTGCTCACCTCTGCCTTTAACATTCAGTCAACTATGCATTAACACCGGTCAAGCATTTTGTTTGACAGAGAGACATGAAAGAGATAACGTCCTGCCGTTCCCACAGCGACGCAACACCTTGCACCTTATTTCTACTACATTTCCATATTTAGTAGTTCCTCTCTCTTTTTCTGCACATTTTCTTCTGCTCTACAACAAAACTCCTGCTGCATTATTAACTGCTCATTCATAATAGATGTGAGAGTTGGCGCTTGCTTTATGACAGCATTCTGGATGAAAAGCGGCATTTCTCTGATGTTAGCCAGTGGTGATTAGTGTCTGACACCGCAATCCAGGACCATTCTTATTTATTAGCGTGGCTCATTTTCAGCATGTAATTGGATCCGAAGTTTATTGCAGGTGGTCAGTTAGAGAATATTGGGAATGAAGCACCAAGACACCATCTGTCTAAGAGCAAGAAAACAAATTGGCAAATTATTGCAAATCTGTAATTCTGCTCGCTATTTAGCAGCAAACATTCCAGTGGCTCGGGCCATTTTTTGTGACCTCTTCATTATTTTTGAGGTTTTTCATTTTCAATTTTGCTTCCTGGATATTCATGCCAAAGACAATTATTCTCTTACTGTTGTACAGAGCTGGAATCTGGAATATCGATCCCAAAGAAAGGGCTAAGTTTAATAGACTAAAGAACAAGCACACAATATCTCATATCTCAGTTTTTTGGCAAAGATATAAGCAACTACATTTATGATTCAATATATGTACTTTTTACTCCATTATATTTTAATTGACAATGACCGTTACCCCTACCTGCATCTGCTGCCTATGAGTGTCTTTTTTTTTTATTAACACTGCTGACCTTATATTCAGTCTGAAAAGATCTTTGAGAACCGTGCTTTTGGATTTACTTTTATTTTATTTATCCATTTAATACTAGTGTTTTTTTTACTTTGTGACATGGTACTGTAATTTTGTTCATTTAAGATCCCTTTTTTGAAGATGCAGTGTTAAGTTGTGTACATTTTTATTTGTAATTTGGAAAATACAATCTCACAAATGAATTGGTTTTGGCTTTTCACTAGCCGGACTGGTGCATCTTTGAGTCTACATTCAAAATGAGTAAAATACTCAAGTGCTGTTAATATCAAATTCTCGTAGACTTTTCCATTTCAAGTCATATTGGATTTGGTGACTTTAACCGTAACTTGTAATGGAGTAAGTTTTGCAGTAAAGTAAAATTAAAAAAATAATTTAAAATATTTTTTTACTCCATCTTATCAAGTGTTCCACATTTCACATTTCATTCTTTGACAACAGTATACAGTATATAGAGATTGCAATTCCCAAAATTTGCTCTAAAATGTATGTAGTGTATGCCGGTTCAAATTTGCTGTGTCAACGGTACAGAACTATATACAGCACTCGTATATACTGCACATTGAATATTACAACAAACCACTAATAGAACATTATGCAACATACAGTATGGGAATTCGTCATGTGCAGTTTTATGGCAACCAAAAAACATATAAGGCAGCATTTAGCAAAAAAAATTCAATCAGGATATGCCATGTCACAATTTTGTAAATGTTTGAAAATAATGCCGGAATATAGGGATATAAAATTTTAAATAACACACACTGAATGGCAAATAAAGAAATAAGGAGCTTCAGCATTCAAGTATGCATTTTCATATAATTTTCATTGATTAAATGTTTACAAACAACCTACTACTAAGTACAGATTGTACTGCAAGACAGTTTTAGTATGAGTCAGACTGGTCATAGTGGACATGCAAAGCAAGAGTCATGTCCAGGGGCCAGACAAACATTTTGATGATATGTGATCTGTTCTGGAGTGGTGGACGAAGTACACAAACCATGTACTTGAGTTAAAGTAGAGATACACTAGCTACTCCAGTAAGGGTAAAGGTGCTCCCTTTACACTTTCACTTGAGTAAAAGTAGAAATGTACTTGCTTTCAAATATACTTAAGTATTCAAAGAACTAAGATTCCTTTTCAGGAACTTGAGCTGCATCAACAGCGCTTTGGGAACGATTCCGCGGTGTCCACGCTCCAAATCACGAGTGCAATCAGTCCAATGGAAAGTGCTGTGTCACTGGCGGGGTGATGTCACAACCAGGAAGCTATAAAAAGCACATGGAGTGAAGCCGGCGCTAGCTTCAGACCCATTCATAATATTCTCTATGGGAGAAGGGCCAGCAGTATAGACTTTAAAGGCCCTCGGCAGATTAGATTGACATGGCGGCACATAGAGGCTGAAATCTGATTGGACAAAAAATCTAACATCCACATACACGTATTGGAAGCAGTGCAGCCAAGAGAAATGCTACGAAATGTTGAGAATAAACTGTTGAGAGAACAATGTATACAATTTAATGGAACAAATATTAGAATTTAGGTTGTAAATGTAGGTCAGTGCTTCTGATAGTGTTTAGGCCAGCAGAGATGGCTTTGCTGGCCCTGACTGCCCGCCACTGGTGCTTGACCAGTTACATTTTTATCCACTCATAAATAAAAAGGTATGACTGATTTTGCAAAATGTAGTTGAGTAAAAGTAAGATATTTGACTTTGAAATTAAGTAAAGTTAAAGTAAAACTTCAGTAAAGTACAGTTACATTTACTTTATTACTGTCCAGCACTGCTGTTCTTTTAGTATCGATTTCAGTGAACTCATATCTCAAGTTCACACACTCAGCAACAACCTTTAAAATATATCAGAATCTGTCACCATATCATGGGCTGTAGTATTAAGCAAGTTCTGTGCTATGCCTTTTATTGTTGCTAATATCTTTCAGTTTTTGGCATTAGCATCAGACGAAAGTTGATTAATAATCAGCAGCATTTCCAGAGCCCATATGGAAGATTTCACATGCTGCTATGCCTCACAAACAGGCTTAAGCACTGAATAATTTGAACACCATTGTCCATCATCCAACTCCACTTCAGTGTGGCAGAACAAACAACACCATTTTGTTTTGAATACAACAAAAGTTCTATAATTATAAAAATAGTTTCAGTCAGCATCTACAGCTAGAAGACTGCTACAAGCAGACACATACAATAGGTACCAGATCATTTCAAAGCCAAATGTAGCAATAATTATCAACTGGTGTTGCCAAATAACACTCATTTAATGGTCCAGGTTTAATAGTAATAAAGTGTATTTTATTTGTCTGATTTATTAAAAAATTATGTCTTATGATTTGTTCCAGCATCCATAATTTGCCTGTGTGCAGATGTACTTTCCTTGTTTTCTAGTGTCCGTCTTTCTTATTTTCAATTCAAGTCTATTCTGTCTTGTCAACTGACATCCAGGAACAGATTGATCCTGGTCAGAACTGTGGCGGAAAGGCATGAGGCTGAAACACCACGGATGGGAAGACATCCATCACAGGACATCATGCACACTCACAATGACACATTTAGCCAGTCCTAGGTGCAATTTAGAGTTGTCAGCATACCTCTTGCCAAGTTTTCAAAATGTGGGAGAAAACTGGAGAACTTGGAGAAAACCTATACAGACACAGACAAACATCAAATTCGGCACTGACAGTAACCCAAGCTCAAGATCAAAACAAAGCATATCTATGTCACACTGTCAGCCTGTACTGTATACATGATGTATAGTACATGCAGTCATCTAATTTGAAATTCTAAAATCCTCAATGCTCTTATTTGCTTTCAAAATTATTTGATCCATTTATAAATATATATATTAGAAGCCTAGAAATGAATTTTTGGTATCCCTTTTCAAGGTGCCATGTTACATCTGAAAATGTTTTCAGTGGAAAGGATATGTTTCTAGTCTACTGGAGAACCTGGTAAATTTTCAATATGTTTAATAGTTATAGGTCTCTATTTGATTGAGCAAAAGTACTTAAACTGCAACTTGTGGAGTTCATGCCACCTTGAGTTCACACTGTCATTAAAGCAAAAAAAGAAGACATACCCAAAACTAAGAAATGTATGTTAATGTTTGAACATGTTTCAAAAGAAAAAGTATGTTTCATAATTTCTGAAACTTTGGAGCAAGTTACAAAAGTTATCATGGTCAGAATTACAAAATTGCTGCAATTTTCACTTGATTTTCACGTTTATCAAGAATAGAATTTGTAATATTATGTATTAAACATACATTTCACATTTAAATGATCTTGAGAGAAAGAAAGGGCCAAATAATGGCGGCAGTAGGTGTAGCTACTGACTGCCATAGTCACTTTTATCAGTATCTGGTGCAACCAACTTTCCACTTCTGAGAAGAAATTAAAGGTTGGATCACATGCTTTCTACTGTCTTCACTCCTATTAGTATTTGGCCAAGTCACCTTATAATTGCCTAAAGTTAACCTTTTCTTAACTTTGTTTTGCATTACTGGAGACACCCACTTCTATTGGTCTGTGGTAACTGTAAATCATGTTGCCAGAAGTCAGCAGTTGTGATTTACTGCATGTGGGAAGCTTTAGACAGTTTAAATGTGGGCGGGGCTTCCAAAGTCACATATTCCAGATGCATCTAACAATAACTTTAACTACCATTTTTATTAGATTTAAATATGGGAAAAAGTGCAAGCCTTCTAGAGCAATTACACAATTGTCACTCTTTCCAAATGCATATATCAAATGGTTCATCTGCCATTTTTATTAGGGACTTTTTGTTCCAAATGACTATGGTTTTGAAATAATTTGACATATAACTTGTATTAGCAAACATCGCTGTAAAAAATGCAGAAGTTCCAGACAAAATCCATAGAGTCTGGCAAGTCTGTGTTTCCTGTCTATCAACTGGCAACAATGGTCTACCAGCTTGACCGGCTTAGCTTGTGGTTTGGCAAGCTGGTAGATTAAGCTTGAATTTTCAGCAGCAAAACCCTGCATGAAAACTAAACTCTCATGTCTGGTCACGTTCAGTGTGTGTATTATTTATTTATTTAAAATCTTATAAGCTTTTTTCTAGCCTGATTTCAGAATTTCAGAGTTCAGCGATAGAAAGTAATAAAAATACAAATATTTTGTTAATGTACTTAAGAAGATTTTTCTTGTATCAACACTTCACTTCATTATTTATTTTATTGCATTTTTAAACCAGGCTCGTTTCTTCTGTTTGGTGACATGATCAATATTTTTTCTTCTCATTGCATGCTGTTTTTAGTCCATGAACCTATTTCTTGTTATTGCATGGCTTTTCAACCTACCACTGGTGTATCATTTCCTGGCTATCATACACCACAGATGTAGGCTAGCATATGAAGCTATGAAGCCCACAAACAACAAGCCAGGCAGAAGGCAACAAGAAGTATAGCTGACGTGGATGAGACAGAGGGAGTCAGCAATGTAAACATGACTGAGAACTGAGACATTCCTGATCACCTGATCATCATCTTGTTTGCTCTGCTTGTGTTCTATATAGTTGTTCATCCTGTATACATTCATTAGATAACAACATTTGACATTCTTTTGTTTTAATATATAAATATGATGTGAGATCCGGTTACCAGCATGGCCCTAATACAGTAATACACTAATACTTTAACTCGAGTGAAAAAGTGTAGTCAGTAATTGAACTTTTACCTTTTAAAACACGAGTATCTGAACTTGTACTTGAGCCAAGGATTTGTGTACTTTTGTCATCTCTGTAGCTGTTACGAAAACACATGGAAGTTGTGTTTGGTGCATTTAAATTAAAGGAAAAAAACACTTTTTATGGAGAGGTTTCCCAGTCCTGGAGCAAATGAAAAGAAAATAAGCTTCATAATGGCATGTATTTGTGAAATCTCATTCAGGGTTAGAAGTCTGTCTATCTATGAGTATAATCTGCTCTATGGTACTTCTAAAGTAATTCTATGGCAGTTGATTGCCTCAGGGTGTATTAACAATCTTTGAAATAAAGAACATGAAATTTATGGAAGTGTGTGTATGTGTGTGTGGTGGCTGTTGTTTTTTCCACAAATTCAATATCAAACAGGGTTCAGAGAGGTTGGTGAATCCTTGATTCTACTTAGAAATGGGGTGCAGCCCAGCTAAAATTATTTCCAAAATATACATCACATCCTTGCCTGAAACTTCTGTCACAGCAACAAACACTTTCTTGTATATTATCAACTTTTGTGCATATTTGTTCATACACAAGACACAGTCAAGTTAAAACTGCCATTGGTGTTTGCAGTGTAAATGCTGACTAAAAATATATAAATAACAGTAGATTTTGTTATTTATTTTAATTGCTGGTTGTTAGATCTACAGTTGTGCCTACTATAAATGATATACAGAGATAAAGATTACATTTGTTTGAATGAGTTGTTATATGCAGCTGATATAAAGAAATATTGAGCAAGAGAGAAATTGTGTGTATGTGAATTACCCATGTCTGTCTTATGTCAATTATCTGATTTTGTATTCACCTACAGTTTATCTATTTGTTGCTATGGTTACAATACATTTTAATTCAGTGCATTAATTCAGAATTGCGACCCTCGTGCGAATATTCAGACTTTTTCGTTTTGTGAAACTGTAGCTTAATGGATAAGATGTTGGACATCTGCTATGAAGGTCATGTGTTTAAATCTCAGCTATGTCAAGCTGCTACTGCAGGGCCCTCAATTTGTTTGACTATATACTGTAACTAAGATAACTGTAAGTCGCTTTGGATTAGGGCTTCTGTGAATGCCATAAATGTATTTGTTTAGGTGACTCATGATATTCCTACACTATGCTCGATTTTTTCCAACCATAAAGTAATGATATTTATAACAATGTACACAGCCTGAAATTTGAATAAATGTAATTTATTTATACAAATGTCATGAATCTTGATATGTTTTCAAAAAACTGCTGCACAAAAAAAGTTGAATATTTCAAATAAAAAACCTAAAAGAGTTAATCAGTACAATCTGAAAGGCTTTCCAGTCTTGAACATAATTAGGAACTCAACTACACAAAGATCCTTCTGAAGTAATGTCAGGTTGCTGTCAGGGGACAACTGACTTATCCAGACATACGTGGGTCTTCCCTTAACAAACATTTTAAGGCACACAATTGTATAGGGGGTCTTTGTATGTGGTAGCATAAAATTTTCACTTCACTTGAACTAGAAGATGCAAACATGTTTCAGCATGATAATTCCCCAGGTGCTTTGTTTTACATGGGTTGAAGTGGAAGATCTTGAGTGGCCTGCTGTAGAGCTTTTTATTCAACCATACTGAAAATGTTTTAAATGAAATGGAATATCCCAGGCCTCCTTACCCTGCATCAGCACCTGACTGTATTAGCACCCTTGTGTCTGAAAGAGCAAAAATCCCCACAATCACACTCCTAAATCTAGTGGAGCACCTTCCCAGAAGAGTGGAGGTTGGTATAACAATAAATTGTCAATAATTGTGTAATGAAATGTTCAAAAAAAAGAATATACAGTATGTATGGTCAGGTGTCTACAAACTTTTGTGCATATAGTACATTTGCAGGAATGTGAAAGGAGAAAGTCTCTCTGAAGTCAGAAAGCAAACTTCAAACAAACAAAACAGAAAGTGGCTGGGCCAGCAGGGAGATGTTTGTGGAAAAATAGTTCAGGAACTATTTGAATGAGTAACCAGTGTCAGTGCTCAGTCACAGACAGAGTTAAAGCTACAACCTAAGTTTTTTCACTATGTCTTCAGTAACTTGAAGGAAAAAGAAATTTAGTGACTGAGAACCTATAATGTAAATAATAGCAGAAACTAACTTGTTCTGCAAACAAAATTTCAGTTAACATAACCGTAAATGAATAAAAAGTACAGTATTATAATTGCACACCCTGCCAGGTTTTATTAATAGTATACTGTTACCTCAAACCTACAGTGAGGAGCTGTTATACTGTGCAAGCAAACCAGCACCTTAAAAACAGTGTGCCTTAGCCTCTACTGTTTTTCAAGTTATTGATATAAATGAATAAATGGTGTATTATGTATAGTTACACAAGAGCCTACAAGAGTTTAAAACCTCATATTTTTCAATATTTTCAAAGCAGGCAGGCTGACTGCACTGCACAAGCACATCAGCAACAAAATAAAAGTCATGCCAAACATGGGCATTGGGGCAACTCATGTCATGAAGTATAAAGCCACGTTGCTTATAGAATGAGTGGCTGGCTGCTCTTTGCATTTTTGTCCTTTCCACGTTTGCCTTGTCTCTCCCATCCCTGGCGTATGCGAGTGATCGTACGGTCCAAGCACGGCATGATCAAAACTGTTTTTAAAACCAAAACAATGCAGGGAACCACCAGAGAAACCATGTAGCTTGAAGGCATCCACCATTTGAAGCCCGACGCGTGCAGGAACTTGTCCCATCCATACAGGACGGCATGAGCAGTGCACAGCAACAATGTCAAATAGCCCAGTTTCGACTGAAAAGATAAGAAAGTGCAAACATGAGTACACTTATTTACAGCTGTGGTTTATCTGTATGGAGAAGATTCACTGGCAGAGCAAATTACAATCATGGGTTCAGTATTCAGTAATTAGAAACTCTAAACACATAATGATTCATGAGTTCAGACTTGATTATGTTTTGACGCTGCTTTTCTGCATCTGAAACAGGGATCCTTGGATCTGTGCAGGGCATACTGAAATCTCAAGACTGTCAAGCCATTCTGGAGCAAAACCTAATACCCAGCTTTAGAAAGCTCTGTCTTAGTCAAAGCTCATGGATCCTCCAACACGTGTGAAAAACTTGGCAAAAGGTTTTAAGTGGAGAGAGGCTATGGCCACACTAAAACATATTTATTGAAAAATTTTTCTTTTTCTTTCTGTTTTCGCCCTCTGTCTTTCAGCTTTTGAAAACAATGATGCATTTTTTTTTCATGTGACTGTGGACGTTTCAAAGAGCCGTAAAGTACACAAACAAAGTTTTTGCGTTAAAGCATTTTATGTTTGACTTATAAAAGAGAGAGACAAACTACCTGTTGATGGGTGCAGAGGTCTCAGTGAGAGCTGCAACATTTAATTATTTTAAATGATTGAATCTAAAGTTGTGCAACTTTCATTAGTTTAAGAATCCAATTATTTCATAAATCGTTATTTGTTTTATTATTCAAAATATTCTGTTTAATCCTAAATCAAACACAAAGTCCAATTTTTATTAAATATTTAATAAACAATAATGGACAGCAATTTTATTGGAAGTTATTTCCTAAAAAATTGTGGGTTCTTCTCAGAAAGCAGTCCTCTATTGTTTGTTTTGCATTAAAGAAATCAAGAGATGCAATTAAAATGTAGCTTTCTAGTTTGGGGTGTTTTCTGCATGTAGCTAATTAAAAACATTGTATGCATGTATTGTATTGTATTGTATTGTATCGTATTGTGTTACAGACTTTTCACTGGTATGGCTTGTTTTAGCACAGGTTTTTCTGGAAAAAAAAACTCATATCAGGTGAGGAGTGAGATGGCTAACTTTTAATGTTATAAAATGTCATTCATTAATCATTATATGTAATTGCTATAATTTCCATCCAAAATGTTACTTGTATGTTTGAAGTTCACTATAATAACACAAGTATCAACAGTCAGACCTGCATCTGTAAAAGTGCAGTTCATTGAGCTTTTTATGAGCCTGACATGCTCTGACAGAGCAAACAATAGCCCTTTTTTCCCCACTTTGGATGTCAAATGCACTGCGGTAGGTAATGACATCATTAAATTACCACTTACAATTTTATATATAGCAATAAAAAATGATCAACACTAAAGTTCTGTGTTTCCTACCTGTATAAAGTTGAATTCTCTCCAGTTGAGTGAGTTGCTGACCGATGGGAGCGATGTGATTCCGAGTAAAACAAACAGCACAAATCCTATTATTCCCATGGACAGGTAGGAGTCGGAGCGCCATGCCCACATTGCGTTAAATTCGTACGTTTTGTTTTCTTTGATCTGGAACATAGTCGTTAAGAAAGTTAACCTTTGTGAACCGTAACAACTTTGGAAACAGTTTATGCACATGGTAATTTGTAAGAAATATGTAAAAATGTTTTTTTGTTCATTTGATTTGCTATTAGCAGGCTGTGGCATGGAGAATGAAATGAACCTAATAATTTGTTGCTTTTTTTGTTGTTAGATTTAGCATTTACTACCCATAAAACCCACATTCAATAATGGCAATTTTTGTCTGAAATAAATGTATATGGGTGATTTAGCCATATAAGCTAATGCTATTTATCCCTTGTAAACCTATAAAAATATTTTTTAACACAGAATGTGTGAAAACCATTTATTTAAATGGTTAAAACTAACAGTGTGGAGGATTTTCTTTATTATTGTAGCAAATACAAAAAATATAATTTATTTGATCTTGCATCCAGCTAGCATACATCTAATACATTAATGTAATACATTACATTTTTGTTTTTAATTAATTTTTTACTTTGTAAATTGGGTGAAAAGGTAATGAGAAAAATATATAAAGATTAATTTTATTTCCCTATTTTCTGTAATTTTCTGGGAATTTGGAGGATACAACATCCCATTGAATATATTGTGGAATATTTCAAATATTTCAATTAAGATGAATGTGTTCAGGTAAAAAGGTTAAAAGAATTTGAAAAAACATTTTTCATTCATGTTTGGATTCACACATAACAGCCACAACAAGCCACAATAAAACTAATAGGAAAATATTGAACAGATAACAGATGTTGGTGGGGAAGATCAGCTGTATGTTCACTTGATTGATGCAAAAATGAAGCTTTCATAAACAGGACCACAATATCTACTGTAAAAAATTAGAGGAGACTTGATTATACAGTAGTTTGGAGCTGCTGTGCTGAGTTTGTTACAGGGAGCCTTGAATATGTGCAGAGAACAAACCCAGGTAGCAAAGACTTTGGGTCCAGATTTGGCATTCAGTCAGCACTGGCATGAGGCATGTGAACCAAACATGGCCCAGTAATGGTGGATATGGAACCATCTTTAACGTGGCAAACATGATATGGGCCAGTTATTAAGTGTATTTTTTGGCCCATATGTAAAATATAGAATTGTGGGACACGTGTGTGGCCAGTCTATGCGTGTCCACAGTTAAAATGGAATTTCATATATTTCAGATAGTAAGGTGATAATTTTTTCTAATACATAGCTGTTTCCACCAATCATGTTTGCAATGTGGGTTTATTGCTCTCTATCAACAAGGTTTCATTAAACAAATAATTTATAATAATAATTAACATTTTTAGATGAATCCCTTTAGAATCTATAATAACTTTTAACTTTACTTTATCTAAACTGTTTTATTCACAAGACAAGACCAATTTTTAGCTTGAAAATTGTAACGGTTCTTGAGTTTGCCGTTTTTACCTCATTGCAGTTTTACACTACATATTACTTTTTTTTTTTTTGGAGGAGTAACAACAGACTTGTCCACTTCTATAAATGCTCAAACATGCTTACCAGTGAAATATAAGTGTTGGCCCTTTTATAGAAAACGAAGTATCTGATAGGGATCACCAGTGTATACAGCACGTGCAGAAAAGCAAAAGCCAGTGCCAGCAATCCCAGTTGTTTCCTGCACAACATCCATCGATCCAGCCAGTCAGGAAAACGTCGGTATTTAGTGCCATTGTAGAGCTGCAGAAAAGCAGCAATGATACCAGGTAGATAGCACAATGCCAGCATCACCAGTGCGACCATAGGAAACACCTTGTTAGCCAGCGAGATCATGATGCGGAAGGAAGTGTCCTTGTTGTCGACAACTCCTGCATAGACAACATCCCGAATGAGAACGTAAAGGAAGAAGGCACCTAGGAGTCCTGCACTGATCCATAAAGGAAGCCTCCAAAGTGGAAAGAGTTGATGCGGGAGATCCTCCAACTCAGATGCCACTCTCAAAGATCCTCGGTCGACAGGGGTAAGACCCAAACTGTGGGACATGTCCACTAATGCCTGCTTGGCCTCTGCATGGTTTCCACAAATCAATACCTGGAAAGATATTTATATTTTATATCGTTTGTATTTTATGCCGAATATCACAGACCTGAAAAGAGGTTAGGGTCAGGGTGCAAAGGTTTAGCAGTGCAACACACTTGGGTGGCAGCAAAAGTTCAGTTCTGTTTCCTCAGTTCTGTACAATGTGTAGTTTATTATTTTTAGAATCCTCTTCTGTTCAGGAGGCAAATATCAGTTGCAAAACCCACTGATACACACCTTTCCCACCTGCCCACTGCTCACTGACTCAACAACAAAAACATAAGCATTTGACTGAATATCAATACATTTATCCAGAATGAACTGATAATATCTTCTAACCAGATACAAATACATGCACAATTAGAATCAAATCCCTTTAGAAATGACATTTTGGTTTCCCCTAGGTATTCTGTTTCCTCTACAAGGCTAAATATGTCTTTATATAACTGCAAGCCTCTTCCATCCACACCCAAATGCACTACTCCCAGAGTCCCTAAATTAAATCTGGGGACAGGTTGATGGGACAGATAATAAGAGCTAGTGCTGCTGGCCCATGTCATCAGTAGGCCATTGAAGGAGGCTGCACTGTCGACCCTTGGTGTGAGACAGGTATGAAATAATGATCTGGCTTGTGCCAAGGGTCTAACTGGATCATGGGTGTACAGGCCACCCTGTTGGCCTCTAGCATGGACATGAAGTCAATAATTAGTCTAGATTACAATATAATAATGTAATAAGTCAAAATAATGGCAGAGTAATTAAAAGAAATGTTCACACACTGTGTCAGCAATTTTTTATGTATTTAAAAAGACAGTAACATTCAATTTTAAATTAAAACATCGTCCCATTCTCCAAAATGCTTAAAAATAGATACCATACCATTGAAACATTGATTTGAGTCATCACTATGAATGTCATATTTTTTGTTAACATTAACCCATAACCCGTTGGTAAACTTTAACCTAGGGTTGGATTCAGACTCTATGAACCTGATCCTAAAAAATCCTCTGGTGACCAGCGTGATTTTGCATTTGCAGCGGCCTTGACTTTTAGATAATAAGCAATAACAATCATGGCACACACATTCCCTGGTGAGAGCGCTTCATCTCGCTGTGACTTCCTTGCTTTGATTCTGCACACACATTGGGTTGATGAAATGGACACTGAAGCAGGAAGCTTTCTGACAACCAACACCAAATGTCATTTCATTTTTTTTTTTTTCATGAAAGTGAAGTAGCATGCTGCTGAAGTTCATTTTAAGCATAATATGATCAATAAAACAAAGTTTAAGAAACATACCAGGAGAATGTTGTGTGTGATATTTTGGGTTAAAGTCTGCAAAATTATGGCAGTTCTGTAACTCAGTGGATACTTTGCACTTTGCTCATTGCTTAGTTGACATATTAAATGCAGATCAGCATTTAAGTCTTCTTTCATATTAGTCCATTTAGAGTTCACACACTACATTCACTGTCCTTTCATAAAACATTAGGAAATTAACAAAGAAATTCCAACACAACATTAGCTATGAGTCATGTGTCATAATGCCTGTTGACATTATTGTGATCACCAAGCAGCCTACAACAAATCCTATTCCAAGGCTATTTAATTTAGCAGGTTTGGATCTCTTAGTGTGTAGTGGATTTGTTGCAGGCTGTGGTAACAGTTTGGGAAAAAAGATCATCCAGCTCCAAATCACTTTGTCCTCTAAATCTAATTCTTTCAAATGAACCACCTGCATATCTTCCCTCACCACATTCATAAATCTCCAACTTGGCCTTCATCTTTTCCTCCTGCCTGGCAGCTCCATTCTCAGGATTCTTCTACCAATGTACCCCATGTCTCTCCTCTGAGCATGACCAAACCATCTCAATCTAGCCTCTCTTACCTTGTCTTCAAAACACCCTATCTGTGCGGTCCCTCTAATAAATTCATTTCTAATCCTGGTTATTTTTATCGCTCCCGATGAAAATCTCAACAACTCTGTCAACTCCAGCTCTGCCTCCTGTCTTTTTGACAATTGGGGAAGAACCGCATATGGGTGGAAAGGTCAGGTGTCCTAGTACTTTTGTCCATATACTGTAGTGTATTAAAACGGTACCTCAATAAAGGCAGTTCTTTTTCCCTGTAAGAATCACACATAGTTGGACAATGGAAATTAAGCCTAATAAGAAGACACTCATTATGTTTCTGTGATTTTGGTTTCTGAAATGTGCTTTGCACTTATTCTCCCCTATCTGTCACTTATAGCAGTGCTGCTGCTGGAGTATAACTGTATCCATAGCATTAGAGGTTTGTACAGATTAAAGTGAATAGGTTGTAGGTTGTGAGTAAAATATAAACAAATAATCACTAACATATCCACTATAATTTAGCAAGCTTTGAGATCTAATCTTATTAACTCTGATGGTAGGTTCAGCTGTACTATGAACACCTGAATAACACCAATGTGCTCATTCTAATATCTTAGTGTTTCTGTAGTACACAGGATGGAACAAATTGGAGACATGTCAAATAAAATCTATGACCGATAATAAGAAATGATAAAAAGTGTCTTGTTACTAAGTAAAACCTGTAATCATTGATGTGTTTAAATATCAACGTGTGTGAAATTCGACAATTTCAATGACAATCAAGCCGTTATAAGAAAATACTGCACTTCAGGGGGTTGTAGAATGTACCTGGCCAACCAACAACAACCCCCAACTCCCTACAATATTAATCCTTACATATCGTTTTCTTTACATTATGAGGTAAATCTTCAATGTAACTAGTAAATATGTACTGTAGTTAATAAAGTGTAAAAATGTTAATGACAAAATGTCTCAATTCTGAACAGTAAGACTTTTCCATAACAGTAACTCTAATAATGATGGTAGCTGCAAAGCAAGTCATGGGCTTATATCGTTCACAACTTGCAATAGGTTAGGGGGCCAATAATTTTTCATGTATACTGAAGTCACTGGCACAAATACTAAAAAAAAAATGGAAGGCCACATATTCATTTTAACCTTTCAACATGTTGTCAATGAAATACATTTGTGGCCTTTAAATACAATATATAGACAAAGTTTTGTGGACACCTGATCATTAAATTCATCAAATTAACACCCCATTCCACATTTAGTCCCAATATCCTGTTATAATAGCTCCACTCTACTGGGAAGACTAGATTTTGGAGTGTGCCTGTAAAGATTTGTGCTCATTCAACAACAAGGGCATTAGTAAGGTCAGGTACTGATGTAGGGTGAGGAGGCCTGGGGTGCATTCAGCACTGTAATTTATCCTAAATGTGTTGAATAGGGTTAAGGTCAAAGCTCCATAGCAGGCCACCCAAGATCTTCCATTACAACCCATGTAAAGTATATCTTAATTGTTACATTGTTTTTGAATGTTTTATGTGTGTGTATAGTGTTTTGTGTAAAATCTTGCATTCCATCTCAACACAACATTTTTTATAAATGCTTTTGTTTGTGTATCATATGATTTTACATTTATATCTTGCACACATCTTACCTGTCTGTTGGCATCCAGCCTCCCTGATTGCAGAGCCCAGGCTGAGATAGTGTTGAAAGCTTTGACTACAACTGCTCGAGGTACCAGCATGCTCAAATACTCAGCATTAGATTCTGTGTACTGATGCTTCTTCAGATTATTACTGATGTCCACCAGGATCTTCCCTTCAAGAGCTTGGGTCAGACTGGCCAGGAATTCGTAGTTCTCTCGATGTACAGCGACAATTATCACACTTGCTTTTTGAGATGCCTCCTCGTGTGGCATTACCTTTGCCCCCTTAGGCAGCAGGTCTGAATTTTTGGGGTTCCGTGATCCATAGACAACTTCGTATCCTGCTTGTAACAAGCGTAGCCCCAAAGACCTTCCAAAGTCCCCTGTGCCGAAGATACACACTGTACCTTGTTTGCTGTTTAGTGCTGTCATAGGCAAGCTGTCTGGCTTCATTGCTACACAGAAATACAGGGGAAGATTAGAGTGGGCTGAAATGCATATGCAAACCGTTGGCATCAAAACCACAAAAAAAAAAAAAAAAAAAAAAAGCCACCACAACAAATTTACAAAAGCATCATCAAAAATAAAAAGCTGATGTAATGACTGTCTGAGAGACCACTTGAGACCTGGAGGATGTTTACAGTAAGAGAGGGAAAAAATGTAAGAGTAAATTAACCTCCGGCTCTAACGGTGGTTTTATTTGTGCTTAAGCAATGGCCTGAACATCTGCTCAGCTCAAGTTTAAAGTCAACGCTTTAAACAGCCTGCGAAATAAATAAATGTCCAATCAGCAAGTGTGTCCTTATAATAAGGACTTTTTTTTTTTTCAATTGCTGTTGTGTTTTTAGTTTGTTAATGCGTTTTTCACAAACGTCCATGGTACCAATGATTGTGAAATACAGAATACCTTCATTCTTACTCATTAAGTTGAAACGAAAGTCTTTTTTATACGCTATTAAAAAAGACAGATTGAACTGTTTTTTGATTGAAACCTGATAAAAATTGCACTGCGTGAAATTGTACCACTTACCTGCTGCGAAACAACTCTTCAACTTCTCAATGTTAAACGATGAAGAGCTTCCTTTAAAGCTTTCCTGCAACTCTTTCAATTTGCACCTTACAGAACTCCGAACACTGGTAATTATCAACTCAAGATGTTGTCTTCTTGACGCAGAACCTTGAAGTCATTCAAGAGATCAAATAATCTCTTCAGGATGTAGTTCCAGCACTCTTCTTTATGCACTGATTGCCTTAAAACATTCGTGTCCTGAATCAATGCTCCAAAGCTAAATTACTGCTCAAAGCAGACTTTTTGCAGCCTTAAGAATTTGAGTGAGAATGTTATGTGTGAGAAGGTGTACATGTTTGTGTCTCTGTGTCTGTGGGTATTTTTATTTTTGTTCTTGTACCTCCCACAGTTTAAGAGGGTGGGATTAAGGCACAGGGTTGAGGCACAGACATGAGGCTACCAGGAAACTCTGGATCTACGGAAAGTACTGTCCTGTGTGTGTGTGTGTGTGTGTGTGTGTGTGTGTGTGTGTGTGTGTGTGTGTATGTACCGGAAGGTACATTGTGCAACCACGGAATTTCTGCAGCACCCAAGACTTCCAAATATTACACAACTTTGGAAAAGTTATATTATTTTTTGATCATGTGTACCTTGGCAGTCATTGTATTTCTCTGCAAATACTTTGGTTTCAGGACAGTATGGTTCGCATTACCTCCAATTGAGCAGCTGTACTAAAAGCAGTATAAGTAATGCATGCCCGTACTGTTAATGAGACATGGATGAAATTTGAATGTGATCTTTCAAGATTATTATATAGCAAGTACAGTATGGCACTCAAAACAGCAGGTCAGCAAATGCCCCTTGAACACAACAGGCCACATTCATCAATCTTTGAGTTGCGTGCAAATATTTGCATAAGGCAATCCAAGTTAAACATTTTTTGCAGAGTTTACAACACACTTAGTGTGGTGAGAAAAGCCAATCACCAGATAAATTACAGGTACCTCTACATGCAGACCATATGAATTGCTGATTTGGGGATAGGAAATGATCATATGACCAGGTTCACAGTGGAAAAGTAAAAAAAAAAAAAAATCCCAAAAAGAAGAATATCTCTGAAGAGGTGCATGCGACTCATGCCAATGAAAAATAATAATAACTACCATAATAACATTAGTAATCAACATATTCAGCAGAGCAACAGCACCTGAAAAGGTGATTTGAAACATGCACTCAGGAGCAACAGTAAGTTTTTCAATATAAAAGTGTTCTATAAAAGTTTTTCCAAAAGAATTTTATGGATACATTTTTTGTATAAACACTAATATGAAACATGTACCGTATTTTCCGGACTATAAGCCTCTACTTTTTCTCATGCTTTGAACCCTGTGGCTTAAACAACGAAGGGGCTAATTTATGGATTTTTCCAGGGTTTTTCCCGGTTTCACAAACTTCAAGCCAATAAACTGAGCCCCATAACATTAGACCAATAAAATTGCCGAACGGGTTCAGGTGAACCAATTAAACTCTTTATATTAAATTAAATGCGCTCCCACTGAATCGGGCCGCAGCACATCATAAATATGTATGTGGTTCCTCTGATGTTTGACCTGCCGCTCACTCGGACTGGCAACAGGAAATGCGAATCATTCGTCACGCCAATGGTGATTTTTAAACGCACGACGATGCCAAAAAAAGATTCTCGAGAGAAATTGTTGTGAAAGGAAGAAGGAAGACAGTGAACAATGACTTTCTTGGTAGGCTACTGTTTAGATACAAGCTGTGTAACAGTCGCTGTCTTTCGTTAAAGCCTGTGTAAAGTTCATTAGTTTCAATGTAGGAACCTGCGGCTTATTTATGTTCAAAATAAAAATCTTTGTAAAATTCAGTGGGTGTGGCTTATAATTGGTTGCGCTTAATAGTCCTGAAATTACGGTAAATATACATCTATTTATTACCCGTTTGTTAAATAAGGCCAACTTCAGGAATACTTTTATAGTAGCTTATGCACATAATTTGTTTTTCTGCAGTATACACTGTATTTGAGGTTGTACACAAGGAAAAAACATAGGTCCTTAAAAACATATGAAAAGCTTAAATCTAAAGGAACATCAACAAAAACACAAAACACATGGTGCACACCCTGTGCAGACACCTTCACCTCTTAAGAGCATTTCAGCAAAGTATCCTTCCAGAATTTCATAAGCTTGTAAGAAACCACATTACTGGGAGGAAACGCACATGGAGAGGCTGAGTAGACAAACTCAGAACTCTGAAGTTATGAGGTGGCACAGATACTTTCTGCATAATTCATTTCCTCTTTTTAATATATTAATATAATATTAATGCATTCTTTTATTGATAATATACATTTTTCTCATAGTCATTCCAGCAAATCTAGAGTTAACTGCAAATATGTTTTTCGTTTCAGAAAATGACATCTAGATTTTTCTTTCCCCCACATTTGTGCAAATTTTTTTAAAGGATTCTTTTTCCTCGACCTGAGAGGTCACGATGAATAGAATTTGGAACATAGTGATCCTCTTATCTCCACGCTTGGCAACCGCAACCCCAAAATAGAGGCCTCGTCTTCGTTGATAATTAGCCACTTTCGCGGTCTCCTACAAAGAAGCCTAAGATGTGATGTGACCTCACAGAGAATGCATGTTAGCCCAATGTGTGTGGGTGACTATTCTTGTATATGAGCTGATAATGGTAGGTTGGCTCAACCTTAGGTCATCACCACCTGTAATTATAACTGCCTGTATCTTCCCGTACTTATTCATTCATACCAGATGAATAAAAGTATTAAGCTGTGGTGCACATCAACATTTTGTGTGTGTGTGTGTGTGTGTGTGTGTGTGTGTGTGTGTCCAAATTCCATGTACATATTGCTCATATTGTTAGCAGTGACAAATAACACATCCATGCCCTTCTCGGCTTGCGAATTTGAGAGCACTTGGATTGATGTGTGTAATAAAATATCAGAAATGCATTACGAGCCTGGTTGTAATGTCAAATAGCCATGGAGAGAGAGAAATTATTGGTAGCAATGACATTTGAAAATTGTTATTAAGAATGACACTGTGATCCTATCGAAAACTCTATTGTCTGAGCCGACATATGTATGAGACGTGAGACTATTATGATCATTTTTGGTGCGTCAAGCCTTGGGCTTAGATTTCTATATTTTAAAAATGAACTTTGATCAAGGAACTGTATACATATTATGTATATTATATATATTTAATATATAACATACTATGCATTAAGTATGCTGAAATATGAGTCATAATGCTGAAGTGATGGGCTAAAGGAAATTTGCCAGTGAAATTGCAGATTTTTTTGTTTTTCAGACATCAGACATGTGTTCATAATAAACTACAATAACAATGCTTTTTTTCCTGTGGCTAGGAAACATTCTAATCCTCTAACTCATGGATTCAAGCACTCACACTGTCAGAACATTTTGATCATTTACTTGAACACATGGCATTCAAATAAAGGGTGTTGTATCATGAACAAAGAATGATATTAAATAATAGTAGCTACCACTTTTTAAGCTAGTTTTTTCAGGTTTATAAGAAAAATTAAACGAAAAAAAAATTATAGCAATAATATTCAGGAATTTTATGTATTTTTTTTCATTATTAATGATGAATCCATTTGTGTGCAAGCAAATATTTTAAAGCACAATAAGCAGGTTTCTTACACAGAAAAAATCAAGGTTAATGTTATTTCATATGACACATATGTCTGAAGCACAACTAACCCTGATAACGCAATAAGTTCAAGGACCTTTGTTTTGATTTGAAATCTATTTCTTTAAACCTACATTCACAACATTTGGAAGACCCCCTTATCCAGAGCAACTTACAACTGAGCAGTTGAGAGTTAAGGGCCTTGCTTAAGGGCCCAGCAGTAACAGCTTGGTGGTGTAGGGATTTTAAATTGTGAACTTCCGATCCAAAGTCCAATGTCAACCACTGAGCTCCCAGCTCCACCTTTTTCTTTCGCTATCATCCCAGCATTACCAATAATTTCCAGCATAATTCCTTGTATAAATAATATCTACTTATATATAAGATTTGTTCCCAATTGCCTTGCTGTGTTTAACACATTGGCACTATGCTTAAAGTTCACCCAAATTCAACATTGACTTGATTCACACTGACCTTTTCAAAATGTAACTACACTATATGAACAAGTATTGGGTGCTTGACTTTTTCACCCATATGTGTTTCTTCCCCATACGGTTACCTTAAATAAGCACAAGTCTCTACAAGCATAGTCTGAAAAGAAGTGTAACATCTTCCCAGAATAGAGTTATAGGTTATTATAACAGAAACTGAGTGAAACCAATTATGATATAATATGACATAATTGGCTATATTATAATATAGCCAATTATGTACAAAGATAATTAGTATAACGTTAAAGACATGGCATTCTGAAAAAGAATGCAACTCTGCCTACTTTTGTACATTAAGCAATAAGTAAGTGATCACAGTGAACATGCAAAACACAGCTTTAGCTATGCCTTCATTGTCACAGGTTGTAATGCTTTGGAATGGTTCATATAAACCAGGTCGATGTTGAATTTGTGTAAAATCTGAGCGCAGTGCCAATATATAAATCCTGTGTTGCCTATGCAAAAAAAAAAAAGATAAGATAAGATTTATATATATATATATATATAAAGTAGAAACATAATACAGTATATACAAAACAATGTATAAATACAAAAGAAGGAAAGGAGACCACCATTATGTAGTTACGCTATCAAACATATTGCACATAGGTAATATTGCACAAAAAAACTTTGTTATAGTTATTATTGCACACTTAAACACAATAACAGTATATTTTGGTGACTGCTCTAATTTTAAAGTCTAATAGCAGCAGGGAGAACAGTGAGGAACCCTACCTTTACTTGTTGAATACTGAAATACATTCAAATGCCAGCACTTTTATACTTTTACTATAGTAGAAATGTTAAAGTAGTACTTATTATACTAAAGTTCAAGCATGTGTACTTTTACTCAAGCACAGGTATAGTGCACTTTACTTTTGCAGTAACAGAGAGATAAGGATTTTCTGCCTTTTGTGTATTTTTAAATGTAAGAGTGTATTCTTTCCAGTGTTAATGACTAAAACATAAGAAATGATCCCTTAGCGTTCACTCGAGGAATAGTTTTTTGGTTTTATTACCACATCAAACTTAAACAAGACCCTTGAAGTTGCATTTTTGTTCCTGATCAGGCTTTGTCCACATGGTGTTCATTTGCAAGAATGTTTGTTTTCATACCCAACAACTCCCCCACACCCCCGACTGTCAAACACAGATGGTCCTTGACCGCACCACAACCTATTTTTTTTTATCTACTGAAACTCTTGCAAAATCCTCAAATGCCCTGCGGCATATTACACAATAACACCAGCACCAAAATACTGCAATATTTTTTTTTTTTCTCTCTCTCTCTTTTACATTTTTGTCACTCAGGGAAATGCTGTAATTACATGCCATTGTCAGATAATCACCATAAACAATGACACAAAGGTTTAACAGCACAAAAACATAAACATATGTCCAGCTGGAATATCCTCGTGTCTCACAGCTTGATTGACATGTTTTCTCGAACACCATAGTTTTATGTATCTAGAGTGAGTACCTTGAGAATGCGCCATTTGTTGTGTTCTAATGCCTAGCGGGCTTTGTCGTTTTGATTTTAGATAAACCGCCTCATCCTTCCTCAGACGATTCGAGCGCTCACAGGAAATGCTGCTGCAGAGAATCATGCTTTACTTGATCAAATTTAGGTCAGCCGTATGCCTGTTACTAAAAGATTTTTATTTATTTATTTGCTTCTTTTTAACTTTCGCATAAACAATTTCTTGATATACACAATTCTGGAAACGTAACTGCATTTTATTGTGATGACTCATTGCATTAATACACCATTTTCTTCTCAGAAGTACAGATAGACTCGCCAATTTAATCTCACACAAGGGAGGGTTTTGGGAATTCCAGGCTTTTCCTTTCAGCAACCGGCACAATGTGTTCAACTGAATTTGAAGAGAAGCCAAGGACAATCCAGGCTGCACAGCAATCCACATGCTTTGAATTAACTGTTACCATTGGTGGTAAATGGAGTTGAATACAAATTTAATAACAAAATGAAAACAGTTTACTCTTCATGTTCACACAGCCTATCATAGAAGACATGCTTACTTATGAATTGCATCCACTCTGGATCCTGGGATATGTGGGAAACATGTGAGATAATATTATGTAATAGTATTATTTATATTTGCCTGATGGACAAGTTGCTTTAAGATTAAAAAAACTTCTTACCGACTGTCACATAATAATATGTGACGTACCTCAATGCTGTAACTATTGTGCAAACTTCCAAATCCCACATCCTACCGAATGACACATTAGAGGAGCCACGATTCGGCAGGCAGCAGTGTTTTTTTGTTCTTGCATTACTATGTATGAAAAAAAGTTGTACTAGCATTAGACAATATTAGACTAGACAAGGAGTTATGTGCTCATTATTTCTGCATCAGTTACAACACAGAAATCTTAATTATTTTGAGTTTGAGGCCATAGTTAGAATTTGTGTTGCAGAAACCAAAGCTGGTTCTACTTTCTGACTGGGAAGGCTCTTGTTTATCCCTAGAGATGTGCTTTCCTCTGAACATGTTCTGTCTGTCTGCCCTGTGATTGTAATTATTGGATATTTAATTTTAACCAGTGGTGGGCTTGTATTCACTGGTCTGGAAGTGGTGAACAAACCCTTTCCCGGGCTGAGACAAGCTAGCTAGCTTTGGGGTTGAACGACCTCTAATAGCCGTCTAGCTTTTCTTGAAAATGTATTTTAGTTTTAGTTAATTTTTAAAAAATGTATCAAGTATGTCCTAACCAAATAAATTACTCTTCCTCCGTAGGCATAAAAATCTAACTTAGATGTATTCATGTGTGCAGAATGCTACACACGTGTTTTGCCAGTCGAACTTGGCTGTAACAGGTTCCCTCTGACCAACCAATCAGAGGATGGAAAAATGCTGACGCTACTCTGGGCCAGCTAGCTAGCTGTGAGGCGAATATCAAATCTGATGGTTTAAAGAAACAGAGCTATTTATTAAGGAGACTGTCCTGCAGAACAGACTTTCGAGATTAGATTGACATGGCAGCACATAGAGGCTGAAATATGATTGGACACAAAATCTAACATCCACAAACATGAACTGGTACCAGTGCGGCCAAGAGAAATGCTACGAAATGAAGAGAATAAACTGTTGGGAATAAATTAATACAATTTCATGAAACAAATATTAGAAATTAGGTTGTAAATGTAGGTCAGTGCTTCTGGTAGTGTTTAGGCCAGCAGAGAAGGCTTTGCTGGCCCTGGCCGCCCACCACTGCTTTTAACTGTTCGTTTTCATGAGGCAGAAAACATATTGAACATATATACAGGGCTTTAAGGTAAACACTGAGCACATGTTTGAAAGGTGGGCAAGCTATTACTTGCCTGCTGGTTAATATAAAACCCAGACTATATGCAGACTCCAGTTTTTACCTCTCTGAGTATACACAAAAAGATTTGTGACCATATTGTGATCATATTTAATCTTCATTTGCTAATATAATAACCTCCACTCTTCTGGGAAGATGTTCCACTAAATTCTGTGTGCTTGTGGAGATTTGTGCCTATTCAGTCATTAGTAGAGGCAGGTTCTGATGTTAGGTAAGAAGGCCTGGGGTGCAGTCAGCATTTTATTCATCCTAAATGTGTTCAATAGGGTAGAGGTCAGAGCTCTATAGCAGGTCACTCCAGATCTTCCACTCCAATCTATGCAAACTGTAAATTCATAGAGCTGTCTTTGTGCACAGGGGCATTGCCAAGAACAGGTTTTCTAGTTCAAGTTAAGTGGACATTTTATGCAATTGTTTGCCCCCCATCTTTGGGGGAATAATATATGGCTGGAAAATCAGGTGCCCTAATACATTTGTCTATATAGTTACAATACATAGCATAATGTGCACAGCAGGTGGTTATAGGAACATTGCCACATAATCAGCAGAAAATTGGTGCAGCAATTTTAATCACATTTTAATAAATATATTTATAAATTAAAAGGATTCGTGACATTGGATGACATTATACCTTTTAATCTGTTTTTTTTTTTTATTTTATTTTAGTAACATCCCTAATAAATATAATTAACAACAACATTAACAATCAGGGTTAATGATCACTATTTAAACTTAGTCCAACATTAGCCAAGTATTCGCCAAGCCAAGAAATATACACAGAAGATATACTGTATATATTCATCAAAAACTTTATCATATAAAAAACAAGGGCACTACATCAGTTTAGCTTTCAAGTAGAAAATTCACAATGTTGATTGGCTTATTTCATGTGATTAGTTATAAGCAGTTGTGAATCTTTGCTATGTAAAACCAATATTTGGATTTGGCATATACAGTATGACTATAGGTAAAAAATAGGATTCAAAAAGAAAAAGAAAATAGCACTGACACAGAATTTTATTTCTCTTTTAATGTTAAATATAGTTATAAGCTGTGAAAATGCAAATTAAAATTAACTATAGAGAAAATAAGTGAATGTACTTTTTTAATGTACATACTTTGAGGTACAGGTACAGCATTCTTTGTGACACTCAACAAAGAGCTAATTATAGAGAGATCGAGGCAGTGGCACACAGACAAGAAAAAAATGACAAGGTGATTTTTTAATACTGAAGTCAATTTGAGTATATACAGTATATACAGTAGAAAAAAATTGGGCACCTTTGCTTTATAGCCATTAACTAATGGCTAAAGGGTGTTTCCTGGCATTTGTTCAGTCATGCTACTTATCTAAGCATGTCATTTTGACATTTTTATAATATTATAATAATAATAATATTTTGTTAACCATCTCTGGTCTATTTAGTGGAATTTATGTTGATAGTTTATTACCTTGTAGTCATTTCTTTTTTAAATCCATTGTGGTCATTTCTAAGCCAAAACAACAAAAATGTATCACTGACAGCCTTCATTTATACCCTGATTATAAGTCTTTGAGCAGAGATAAACATGACTAAGGCATCATCACACAAAAACAAACACATTACTTTAACTCCACAGTGGTGTTCATAATGATATATGGTCTTGGTCATGGGCAGGTCATGGCACACACTGACACACGTTAAGTGTACATATAATAAAACAGAACATTACTATGCTGATTCAGAGATGGTGGGTTGGTTTTGATGGAAGAAAATAGCAGATTGTCTCTGACCAGGTGTTTTTCTCTCAGCATAGTCTTTTCTAATTGCAGGAAATGTGCTAGCAAAAACAAATCTCTCATTATAGTGAGGAAACCTGCATTTACAACTAAGAAATATATTTTCACAATTACAATTCTACAAAGCATGCAAATCATTACTTGAAAGGCAATGATATAGAGATACTGAATGAATTTTAGTGCAATTTATTTTGACAACTATCCCTGGGCATGAAATTAGCATGCACAAAAGAGTATTTGTTATAAATATTTGTATTTTAAACAGGATATATTTAAGAATAATGGTCTATGTCTATGGGGGTGTAAATTATGGTAAACGGTTAAAAAACAGTTTCAGAATATGTTTAAAGGTGCATTGATTGAGAACGTTTTTTTTTTGGAAATTGGCAGAGGACATGAATAATAAGACAAAGTAGCAGTCAGTGTGTATGAGGAGTCATGAATTTTTATGATATGAGACACACACACACACACACACACACACACACACACACACACACACACACACACACACATACTCTATTGTTGCTAGCATTAAACATCTGTGTATTTGAGAATGAGAGACAGAAACAGCAGTACAAAGAGCTTTCACTATTTCTTGTATCACATACACTTCTTTTGTCATATGCAGTGCTGTAAAAAAGCTTGTCTTTTGCATATTTGTCACACTTGATGATTGGTGGTTTGAATCCTCAAGCAAATATTTATATTACACAAAGATAACTTGAATAAATACTTTTTTTTAAATGATCAGTTTAAATCAGTTTTTAAATTATGATTCCATTGTTAAGGCAAAAAAGCTTTACAAATCTACCTGGCCCTTTGTAAAATAAAGTGTGTATGCAGGTTTAATATTACAATTTGTTTAATGATCTAAATGATTTTACTGTGACAAAAACAAAAAAAAAATCAGGCAAATACTTTTTCACAGCACTGTAGGTCTTAAAAATACTATACTATAACTATTACTGGAAATGCAGTTGTTCAGTCTAAACCCTTTTTGATTGAATTTCTACATTCACTCTTTCATTCATTTATTTCTTTATTTTCAGCTTTGTTTTTGATTAGGGTAAAGGTGGAACTAAAGGTGGTAGCAGTTTGGAGAAGAACCACTTATGGCTGGTAAAGTCAGGTGTGCCAATACCTTTGCCCATATAGTGTGATATGGAATAGTTCTGGCTGAAATATTATCACTATAATGTAATATCAATAGACCTATTTTAAGTTGTTTCTTTAGTAACATCTCTTAGACATGACACTCGGCATAATCTAAGCTAAAAAATAAGTATATAAGAATGTTGTGTAACAAACAAAAAAATATATAATTACATCATGGCAATGGCCTTAGACAATAACACCTTCCGGTTTCACTCTAAAATAACAATGTGTTAACCCTAAACTTAAGCCAAGAGAAAGAGAGAAAAAGAGATGTGAAGGAAACTTACAAACACATTTTATTAGCAACAGACATTGGAAAACATTAAATTGTACTATTAACTGTAACTATCAACAGTAAAACATGTTTATTAATAAAAAGTTTGAACATACTGGCAAAGTGCTTTACTGTAGGTGCTGCTGTAAGTGGAATAATGCACTCCAGGCTGTGCTATTGTACAAAATAATCCACATTTAGATGGATTATTTTCATAAAATTGCAAGGTCTACCAAGTATTATTTGTTAGCTAATTTGTTAGACTTATAAGATTTTAAAAATAATTCACCCTTGTTGTAACATTTAGTACTTGTGAGCGGTTTGAGGTTGCAAAATGTATTATCGAATTGGGCACACTATCAAGTAACACGCATTTTTGAGAACTTGGTAGTGATATATTTTGTCAAATGAGAATCAAAATAGGAAAACATGAACAAACCTGAGCACAAACTCAGATTTTGTGGCAGAATTTGATGACAATAACATCAATATGGCACTGTTGCATAAGGCATGCATAAGGCAAAATCAGTATTGTTACATAGGCAGTAAATTCTCTGATCATAAAAGGCACCTTTGGCTGACTCTGTCCGATCTCTCTGACAGGGACAGAGCGGTTCTCCTGGATGCCCCCGTCTTTCCGACTTGCCGGTTTGGCGGGTTTCAGGATGCAAAAAAGACAGTCAGTGGCATTTCAGCACTTTCGCCCTCGTTGGCGTGTGCAGCCCCGCCCAGTACGAGTGGGCATCTGGAAGTCAAGAAGCTTAGCGTCGTCACTCCCAAATGGGGGTGTCTTTGTAAACCTCAGGCTCAGGCTTCTAGAACAGTTTCAGGGCACTGTTTAAGCTGCTCTTGGCATACCAGAGGTATGACTGATTCCCTTCAGAGATTATCTGACAGCCTGAAAACTCCTGCCAAACATGTCTTCATGGGTCCTGTGCACTGTAGAGGCTACAAAGAGGCTACAGAATTCATTTAAGGTCATATCCCTCTTTGGTTTGGAACAAGAAGTAGGAACCCCTTCACCTGACAGAATCCAGGTTTTACAGCCGGTACTTCATAGTTCCCAAGAAGCCTCACGTATGAGGCTAAAGTTCAAAGGTGTTCGCGTAGAAACAAATCATGTCTCAAATCAGTCCCAAGGACTGGTTTGCCACGATATTCCTGAAGGATGCGTACTTTCATGTACCCATCCTTGTCGTCGTGTAATATTAATGACAGATGCCTAACTTACCGGTTGGGAAGTGGTCACGAGTGGCTGCTCTGCTCAAGGTCTATGAGAAGGGCCCCATCTCTTGTGGCACATCAACTGCCTTGAGATGCTGGCCATGCTTCTACCATTAAAGCATTTCCTCTCTGACCTAAGGGGCCATCATGTGCTGATCCGTATGAAAAAACACTCTCTTACATCAACCACCAGTGAGGCATTTGCTTTAGCTGGCATGACAGATCCTCCTGCTGGCCAAAGGAACATTGCTCTCACTGAGGGCAGTATACATCCCAGGGTGCTTGAACCAAGGAGCAGACAGCCTTTTGAGGCAGAGGCAGAGGCTGACTGAGTAGAGGCTACACCCGGATGTGGTGGCGTAGATATGGAGGAAGTTTTACAGAGCACAGTGGACCTCTTTGTGATATGAGAGACCTCTCATTGTCCCCTCTGGTTTTCCCTTACCCAGTTCCTTTCAGACTGGGAGCTATGGTGCAGGTGTAGCCGAGGCTATGCCTGTACACTTCCATTCTACTGCTCCTGGAAGTTCTGGAGAGAGTCCATTTTCTCCTGTTAGCTTCTGTTAGTTCTCCTGGAAAACTTTCTCAAACACCCCAGGTGTGACCAAGAGTGCCTTTGTGGAACCTGGACAAAGTACTGGAGGCCCAATCTTTGAGCGCTTGCCCATGGTGCCCTTGAGATTTCTAACAGTCAAGACTGTTTTTCTACTGGCCGTCTCATTTCTAAAGAGTGTTGGGGACTTTCACACCCTTTCTGTGAGCTCCTCCTGTCTTGAGTTCACCCAAGGCATGGCCATTGCCTTCCTTTAAAAGCTTAACTGGGTGTGTCCGGTGTGAGCACTGGACACATACATCCACAAAACTGCCTTGTGGAGGAAGGTATGGTCTGTGTAAGAAGGATCTCCCTACAGATAAGCAGACCCTTAGCAGGTGGATTGTGGATTTTATCCAAACCTCTTATGAGTCCCCTGGTCTCGATGCCCCTTTCAGGGTCAGAGCTTACTCAACCCAAAGTGTGGCGGCCTCTAAGGCCTTTTCCTCGGGAATGTCTCTCTTAAGTAATTTGCAAAGGCTGAGAACATGCACACTTTCAAAACTTAACAGTGATCACTAGTTCATTTAATACACTATGAGAACAAGAAGTACTTTTGTAGCTAGGATACTAAAAAGTCACCGTAACACTTGCCATGGTGTAAGGACAAACACAATGTGAATGAAATTTAATTTAATATCTCTACAAAGTTTTATTACAGGCACTGAGAACCGATTTATCAAGTCTGTATTCATGTGTGTGCATTTGAGTGAAAGCAAAACATTGACAATAATAATCACCTCATTTAAGTAACTGTTGTGGTATAATTGGTAACATGATTTACTGATTATTCTTGATTACAAATGAACTGCATTTTATACACAACCATGCCACAATTTATTTCAGAACACAAAGGTTCAATTATACAGGACAAAATGTATTCACAGAGCAAAATGGTGGAATAATAGACAAATTATTTCAAATCTAGTTAGTGCAATCATTTAGCTTCTGCTGCTAACCATGGCTGATCAGAATCCTTTTCATTAGCATAATTAGAGTACCTGCACATTTCTTTCTCTATGGCCAATCTTCATTTGTACAAAAAAAGTAATAATTAGTGAACATGATATATTGCAGATTGCATTCATTTTCTTCTCATTTCTCATGCTGCCTAGATTTAACTGATGATGTCGAAGTGTTTTTAATCATGCGACCATTATGGAGCCTGACCCTCAGAGAAAGGTGTAATAGCTTGATTAGTGCTACCCAGAGATAGATAATGTGCTACTGTTTGTGATTGTTAGCTAGCTGCAGACTCTGTGCTGAAGACCTGCACCATATTATTTTTTTTTCAAACGTTCATCTGTTTTAAAGTGATTCCACTGCAGAAAATAATAATAATAATATAGACACAATTATTCTTCTTTTTCATATGATTTATGACAATGTCTTTCAAGATGGCTGAAAAACAAATGTCAGGCAGAGGTTAAAGGAAATAGTCTCTATAACATCCTTCAGTTATTAAAAAGTCATACTTTGGTTATTCAAAAAATCTTAACATTGCTGCTTATTCAGTGAAAGTCATCCTTAATTTTTTTAAAGAGAAAAAAGGATATAGTTATGTACTTTTGTCATATAATAAGCAGATGGATGTGCACATATATATATATATATATATATATATATATATATATATATATATATATATATATATATTTTTTTTTTTTTTTTTTTTTTTCCAAGGCAAATATACTGTACAATACACTAAATAACTAGACAATGGCAAGAAGAAGGACCTCAACATGATGTTGAACCATAATGTCCATTAACCACAAATGTTAGACAGACTTTGAGCTCAGACTTAAATATTGGTGCTCATTAACAGAAACCTGCCTACGCCTGACACTTTGTGTGTGTGTGTGTGTGTGTGTGTGTGTGTGTGTGTGTGTGTGCGTGTGTGTGTGTGTGTGTGTGTGTGTGTGTGTGTTATGTTGCAGCCTAATACGACAATCATTCACATTATTAAAATGATTATTAATCTATTATCTTAATTAATCTGGCACAACCAGGACATTTCCAAGAACTTGCTGCCCAACCAAGCTGAACAATCAGAGGAGGAGGGTCTTAGAAAGAGAGGTGACCAAGAACCTGATGGACACTCTTACTGAGCTCCGGAGATCCTGTGTGGAGAAAGACAAAGTTCCAGAAGGACAACTATATCTTCAGCCCTACACTGATCTTGGCTTTATGGCACAGTGGCTAGACTAGAACCTCTAATTAGTGCAAAACCCATGGAAGCCTGCTGAAGGACAGTCAGACTGCGTAGAACAAGATTCTCTGGTTTGATGGAACCAAGATTGGACTGTTTGACCTCAATTCTGAACATTATGTCTGGAGGCAATTAGGCACCTCTCATCGCCTGCTTAAAATCATCTAATAGTGGAGCATGGTGGTGGCAGCATCCCTTTTTTCCATCATCCCCAGTTTTTCTGCAGCAGGGACTTGGCAACTGGTCAGGGATGAGGAAAAGCTGAAGGGAGCAAGTACAAAGATATCCTAAATAAAAACCTGTTCTAAAGCACTCAGGACCTTAGTCTGTGCCAAAGATTTCTACATGATAATAAACCTAAGCCCACAGCGAAGACAATCCAGGAGTTACTTAGGGAAACTCTGTGAATATCCTAGAGTCATGTGACATCTTTGACTTAAACCCTATTGAAGATCTCTTAGACTTAAAAGTGGCTGTCCATTGATGGTCCCCACTTAACCTGACCCATCTTGAAAATCCGAGAATTGGTTCATCACAGTGGATCTAAAGGATGCATACTTTCACTTACCCATCCTCCCTTCCCACAGGAAGTTTTCTTTTGGGGTCAAAGCATTCCAATATCGGGTTCTTGCATTCGGGCTTGCCCTGTCACCCCGCACCTTCACAAAGTATGTTGATGCAGCGCTGCCTTCCCTGAGACTTCAGGGTATCGGTGCCCTCAATTATATCAATGATTGGTTGATATTAGCTCAATCAGAGCAGTTAGCGGTCCGGCATCAAGATGTCGTTCTCACATAAAGGAGCTGGGGTTTCGGCTGAGTACCGGGAAGAGTGTGCTTTCTCCATCTCTGTGTCATTTGGGATTCGTGACCATGCATGCGCAGTTTTCGCCTGCCCGCATAGCGTCCATCCTCACAGCGGTCAGGAAGGTCAGAGAAGGGCAGTCACTCACTGTCAAGCAGTTTCAGAGACTGCTCTGGCTCATGGCAGCAGCGTCTAGTGTCATTCCACTTGGCCTCCTGTACATGAGACCCCTTTAGTGGTGGTTCAGAGCCCTGGGGTTATTTTAGAAGGGCAATCCCCTCTGCACGTTTAAGGTCACATGGCAATACCTACTCCAAAGTTCATGGTTTTTGCATTGTGCTTACGACAGATGCATCCCTCACGGGATGGGAAGCGGTCATGATGGGCCGCTCTGCACAAGGTCTATTGGACAGTGTCCATTTGAGGTTGGCACATCAATTGCCTAGAAATGCTGGCCGTGCTTCTGGCTTTAAAGCACTTCCTTCCGAACCTCAGAGGCCATCACGTGTTGGTTCGCTCAGACAACACCTCAGTGGTCCCCTGGTGGGTCTGCGTTTGCGCGCCTGTACAGGCTGGCACGCCAGATCCTCCTGTGGGCCCAGGGGAAGCTAATCTCCTTCAGAGCAGCTTATATCCCAGGGCACTTGAATGAGGCAGCGACACCATTTCGAGACAGGGGTCTAAGCCCGTGGAGTGGTGCCTCCACCCCCATGTAGTGGAGCGGTTTTAGAGATTTTGGCAAAAGTCCTATGGTTCTCCCTATATCCACCAGCCCTGTTAGGACTTCCCCCCCGATCTCGCTGCTTCTGGGAGTGCTGGAGTTCGCTGGGACCGAGTCCGTCTCCTCCTGGTAGCCCTGCGGGGGTCTCTCCACCGAGGTGGTACAGACCTTTCTCCAATCTAAAGCTCTCTCCACAAGATGGTTGTATGCCGCGAGATGGCATCTGTTCACTGCAGGGTGCTCTCTGCACCGATTGGACCCAGTCCACTGCCCGGTTGGTTCAATGCTGAAAAAGTCTACGCATCCACTGTTTCTGCATATCACGCCCCCGTGCCAAGACTTCATGGAGGCACTTTCAAACAAGACCGCTTCCTTGCTGGCCATCTGCTCCCTGAGGACAGTGGGTGATTTACAGGCCCTCTCTGTGGCCCCTTCTTTCCTGGAGTTTACTCCAGGCATGACCAGAGCCTTCCTGCACCCTAGAGCGGGTTACGTCCCCAAGTTGCCCTCGGTCATCCAATGACCTGTCAGGCATTCAACCATGCATTCAACCCTCCTCCATTCCTGACCCCAGACTAGGAGAGGTTGAACCGGCTGTGCCCGATCAGAGCGCTGGACTGTTACATCCACCATTCGAGTCCCTGGAGAAAGTCGGAACAACTTTTCATCTGCTACGGCCCTCCAAGGAGAGGCCTTTCTGCTCATAAGCAGTTCCGACGCAGCTCAAGTTCTTGAAAGGGAACGTCTCTAGGTTACGTATGTAACCCTAGTTCCCACAGGGAACGAGACGCTGCATCTCTAGCCATACCTCCGGCACCCCTTCAGCACTTCCTTTACAGTTACAGAAGCTGAAGCAGTTTTCTCTTCAGGTGCGCTTTATACTCCCTGGTCGTCACGTCAACCCACCGGTGACAGCCTGTCTTCAATTTTGACTGATTAGACTCATTACTCAGAGCATGGACAACGCAGTCGCGTTCCCAAAGCGTTCCGACGCAGCGCCTCGTTCCTTCAGGGAACTAGAGTTACATACGTAACCTAGAGAAATTCTTTAACAGCCTCCTAAATTAGTTTAAATGCTGATTTTAAATAACCCATAATGTGTATGGAAATCTGCAACCTTCTTTTTTCATTAAATTCTAAAAAAAGTTATTTGCTTGTATTTGTCACATAATAAAACAACAACAGGAACAGTTGCATGTGCAGAGATTAATTAACAAAATAGAAACTGAAAAAAATAAGACATACAAAGAACTAACAAGAAACAACACAATAAACACATGTAACAACACATAAAACAACCATGAACATGAACAATAAATATCAAGGCCTGAACAGGAAACATGCACAAAATGGAAAGACAAACCGAAGCAAAAAATGCCGTGAACTGTGCTTTTAAACCCAAGTGCTAACTACCAGTGAACTTGAAACAGGTACTCAAAAAACGTGAGACATGGTGGGTGAGGTGCAGCGGCTCATCAAAAGCAAAGCAGAGAGCAGTGAGAAACTAGGTCAAAAAACGTTAATTAACTGCATAGCTTTTTAGACAATTCACTTGTAACTTCCATGCAAGATAATGAACAAACATCCTCAGTCATGTTTATATTCTTTTAGTGCACTAGTACACTAATGAGCATGACATCTGCACTGAATTTACCTAATTTACCTCCCAACATGGTACCCCAGTTATTGGGAAAGTCCAGCTGTGCTTGGCACCACTCCAGATGACTGATTCCCAGTGGAAATGCAAACTCCCAAGCTGAATTTCTGGAATGTTAGTTTTCCCAACATGTGGGATAAATCGTAAATCAAACAATCTTAATATGGAGACCATCTGTATTATTATTTTTTTGTTATATTTCCTTTGCACATGTTAGTGTGTATGCATTTTTCACCATTTAACCTGCCTCATCTCATCCATCCATTTTACCATGCCCAGACTGCCAAATACTTAGATGGACTGGTTTAGACCGTTTTGCAGACTTCCCACCCCCAGCAGAAGAAAGTAATGGTGCTTAACAGGTGACATTCACAACAGGACACACACCATGACTATGCTGTGACAGAGAAAGGCAAAGGCAGACAGAACAAGGAAAAAGAAAGACACCTGCACCTAGGATCACTGCCAGGTCGACCTTTGTCAACTGAAAGGTTTCAGCTAAGGATGAGGCCAGTGGCACTGTACACACTCTACTGTTCTTGTTAGTTAAGTCAAGTTTATTTCTATAGCGCTTTTCACAACAGACATTGTCTCAAAGCAGCTTTACCGAATTTAACAGTTTAGGTGAACAATGTGTTTTTATCTCTTATAAACAGCCATGGTGACTTTGGCAAGGAAAATCTCCCTTAGATGTTATGAGGAAGAAACCTTGAGATGAACCAGACTCAAAAGGGGAACCCATCCTTATTTGGGTTAGAAGTCATTTATTCTTTCTTCGTGCTATTCCTGTCCTAGCATCCATCCAACAACAGGAATCTATCACCTGCTGAAAGACATATGATGTTAGTCAGTATGAACACCCTCCCAATGTTATGCAGAAGAAGTGAGGGAAGGCATTCAAAAGCCCATGAATCCCCATAAAATTCCTGTACATCTTCTGCACACACAAAAAGCTCACCGAATTCCTTCAGATCATCAGTGGATCTTGGTAAGCATCATGTGTGGGATAGTGGCAGGGGACACAGTGATGGGCTGTACAAGTCAAGACACACTTGTTGATCTGTTTGGCTGGGGCTAGAAAAAAAAAATTATGCTGCTGAATGGGGGTTCTGACTTATGGTGGTGTCTGAGTTCTTCATCTAAGATGCTGGCCCCAATGTAGAACCGTTTATGGCACAGAGGAATATTTAGGAGGCGAGTGAAATTTCAGTACTTTTTTATATCTTAACAGTGAGTTTCAAAAGCTTAATAATAAAAAAATAAAGACAAAGCTAATGTAAATGCACCTCAACAAAGGGCAGTCACTTACTTCTGTCTTTTATCTTTTTTCAGGTTAAGATCATGTTCTGGGTGTGGGTTTGAGTGTGTTGTAAGTAGGCTCACAGCAATCATTCATAACAAATTGCCTGCTGGTTCAGCCTGCAACCCTTTTGCCTACAGCTGCTGCTCTACCATACACTTCCTCATCTTCACATAGTGTCCCACATCAGTGGTCTGACCATGAAAGGGAAGCCATAAGAAGTAAAGTGGACAGCAGCCATGGAGTTTATTTTCCAACAACTGAAGCTTGCTTGTTCTCCCAAAACCCATTTATATTCTGCAGACAAATGATTCAGATAAAACACTATAGGTAGCACTCTCACTGGACTTTGAATGGAAGAAAACCAATCCTTTACTAATGTAAATAATTTAGAGTGCATGAAATAGCATGAAAAACCCCTAACCCTCACCCCCTTTAAAGGTGCCAATGCGAAAGTCACCCACTTGTTCCTGTCTATACAACACCTTTCATTTCAGGTTTAATATGGTAAGACAGATGTTTTTCTGTCACTGATTCTTTCTGCCTTCTCACTGCCCATCCTGCGTACTGGGAAATAAATCTAAGTTAGCATCCTATTCATTCCTTGCAGAGATTTATTTACCGAAGACTGTCCTGTGTTCATCCCAAGATTCTTGTCTAAATATGTTTAAAACATCCTTGTATTTTACAGGTGCAGTTTAGAAGTTTGGAGAAGAATGATTTATGCATTATCTTCCCACGATAAAAAAGACTGTACAGTAATGTCATAGGTTAACATACTATGTTGTCTAGTATGTTACATTTACATTTGCATTTATGGCTTTTGGCAGACCCCCTTATTCTAGTTATTTACAGAAGCCTTTGAAGCCTCTATCAATAAAACTGAAACTAGTCCACTAGGTCACTGGCTAAGAATACTACCAAGTGCTGATTTAAGTACTTCTGGAAGAGGTCGATTTTTAGATGTTGTTTGAAGGCTGCTAGTGACCCCAATGTTTGGAAAGCTAAGGGAACTTTATTCCACCACCTAGGTGCCAAAACTTTAAAAGACTAAAGAGCTCATTGTGGACTTATAGAAATCTAACAGCAGGAGTCTTTTTTCCAGTCTACATCAATGAAACTGAGGTAGAGAGGGTCTCCAGCTTTAAGTTCTTGGGAGTTCATATCTCTAAAGGATTTGTCCTGTCACTAGGGGAACACCTCAGCCTTTGGTTAGAAAGTCACAACAACACCTGTACTTCTTGAGAAGTCTTAAGAAAGCTCACCTGTCCTCAGGGATTCTAACGAGTTTTTACTGCTGCATCAATGACCAGACCAACTCCATCACTGTATGATACAGAGGCTCCACTGTGTGTAAAAGTAAAGGCCTGCAAAGGGTGGTCAAAATCGCCTAATGGATCACTGGCACCCAACTGCCTGCCATTGAACACCTTCACCACATGCCAGTCACAAACTGTTCCATCCAGAAGGAGATACAAAAACATTCACACCAAAACCAGTAGGTTTAGGGCCAGGTTTTTTCAATCCACCATCACCCTACTGAACTCTACACTACACTGTTAGATCACTGTAAAAACACTGTATATAACTTCTACACTACTATCTACTAATATCTACACTACTGTTTTATTTATGTTTATCAATTCATAACTTACTGTACATCCTGCCTAATATTTTACATTAAGTATATACTGTATATATACAGTGGAACCTCGGGTTACGAATTTAATTCGTTCCGGTACTTTATTCGTAACCTGAAAAGTTCGTATCCCGATACAAATTTCCCCATAATAATGAACAGAAACTTCGGTAATTCGTTCTGGACAACCAAAAATATTACTTAAATAAAAATAAAGCCAATATTCACTAATATTATTTACTTTTAACATGTTATATTAAAATCATACCACATAAAAACATACAAAAGAGGAAAAGATCTTTACCGGGTACTTTCCCTTTGAGAAGACTCGCTGCAGGAGACGACGTTCGTAGAAGGGGGAGGAGGGAGAGTTATTGTTTGGAAGGAGAATCTTATTATATTATATTATTTATATATTATTATATATTATATTATAGAATATTAAAGACAGTGTTATTAACACGAACGCTGAGACAATTGTTGCATTAGAGGGAAAATGAGAGCTGTTTCTTTAAGGCTACTATCAGTTGGTATTGAAGTCCAGAGTGAAATTCATTATGGGTATTGTACTTCGGAAAAGACTGTAACCCTGCTAATCTATCTTCATAAAAACAAGTAAAGTGGTTATGCATCGGCTAATGTTGTCCATCTCATCATTCCACGAGCATCAACTAACGAGTTGTTACGCTGCCGCCGGGAAAAGTTCAAGCGGATAAGTAACACGATGCTCTCGCAAGGGACACAGGACGCTAACTGATGTGACGAGCTGCGTGGATAGAGCAAAACAACCAACTTGCCTGCGATTTTTGGTGAGCGACGTTCGTATCCCGATATATTGTTCGTAACCAGGGCAAAATTTTGATGAACTGCGATTCGTAACCTGAATTATACGTATGCCTGGGCGTTCGTAACCCGAGGTTCCACTGTGTGTATATATATATATATATATATATATATATATATATATATATATATATATATATATATATATATATATATGTAGTGTACTTGTTAATTCAGATTTTGCACCTTTCTTTTTCAATGCCACAGCCTTATAACTTTCTACTTGTACCTTTACAACAGTGTCTGTGTCTCATATTTTTTACTGTCATAGACATAAGTATCTATCTATCTATCTATCTATCTATATCTATCTATCTATCTATCTATCTATCTATCTATCTATCTATCTATCTATCTATCTATCTATCTAATAATGCATTTTTATCTTTTTTTTTGTTCATTTGAGAGCAAGAACTAGCACAGAAAATAGTAATTTGTAACATTTAGACAATTCTTTTTCTTTTGCAAATAAGCAAAGCTTCAGTTATTGGAGAATTGGGTAAATAAAAGAAAGGAGCCGAAAATAAAAGTAAAAAAGCTGTGGAAAAATCTTTACGAACATTTTTGTAAACATAAACAGTCACATTTCAAACTGAGATACACAACCTTTCTTCATTTTTGTACAAACACAACAACTAAGCCTAAAGTAGTGGCTGATGCAGCAGCTGAAGTGTGTCGAATGCCAAAAAAGGTGTCGGTATATCTGAATACATTAGAGCCAAACAGCTTCTTTCCTGAGCTACTCCTCTGGCATGCATCACACTCACATCATACCCACAAACACATACGTTTCCTTTGTTGTTGTTTGTGCATTTGTCAGTTACTGTGTAAAATAACACACAGTGCATCTGCATTGCTAATCCAGAAGATGCTAGTGTAGAGATTTCATTGTGAAGAAATGGCTTTTGAAAGCAATTCTGCTGAACCATTTCATTCTGGGCTCATGACATTTTAGATTACTGCATTTACTGAATTGGCACATGCTGTAGCTCAAATTAAATCAGAATGAAGTACCAGATTCTGGAAAGAAGAGAGAGCATAAACACTAGTGGCAGCAGAGCTGGCTGGTATAAATGTCCCAGCAGGAGCTGAAGGTCTCCAACATTGTGAATGCAGCTGCTATCTGTCATTAAATGTATGTGTCTATGCCATCGAGTAGACCTTGTGATACCATACTGTACATTGCTAATATTTTATTCATAGTCCAGCTATTGATTAATTTGAGATTGAAAGCCTTCAATGTGATTTAATGTGTAACTGTCAGTTAGGAACACAAATCTTGAATTTGGAAATTTAGTTTGTACCGTTGCAATAAATCCTATTATTCAATCTAATATGTTACAGTTCAAGTACAGCTCATTCTTGCTTTATCAGCAAGCAGTAACTTAAGTCCTTACCTTTCTCTCTCTCTCTCTCTCTCTCTCTCTCTCTCTCTCTCTCTCTCTCTTGCTCCCTCTTTTTGTCAATGTGCCTTAATCAGTAGGTTTGCCCTTCACAACTGGCTGATGGAGTGGAATGACTTCAACCTAAACAAATTTCACAAACAACAAAAACACATTGCCTGTCCCAAGCCCTATATAAGATATATAGAGTAAGGAGAGGAGAGAATATAAAGGCAGTAAATACAGAATTTCATTTACAGTAAAATGGTTAACTTTGAGTTAAAGGTCAGTCTTTATTGCACTGAATTTTAGTCAAAGTCAAAGAAATGATTGTTCATCATTTCCATGTATCATTAACATTAACTAAAGACTTGTTTATGCATGATCTTATACAGTGTAATGGTGATTCACATAATTAGCTGATTGGATTGTTGCAGAAGTAATCGTTCATAATAAAGTGGCCAGTACCTGTGGTAACTGTAGTAGCCCAACAGCTATGTTAAAAATCCAGCAATGACTATCTAAAGAGCAAGTTCTGTGGAGAGTTATATCAAAATTTCGTTTACACTTTAAGATGTGTGAATCTAATATTTGTATTTGAATATATGCATGTCCCTTTTTAAACAAACCTGACATTTAGTGTAAGGGGAGTGTAGGGAACTTGGTGCATGGGGTTTATGAGTTTGACCTTTTTGGTGCTAAAATATTATATGAGCCATGTATCAAACTTTAATTAGGTTTGCAAAGGGAACAAAGTTCTTATCCACTTTGAACTACACCATATTTCCATATTCATGGGGTTATGCTAACAGGATTCGTCTAAGTCTAAATCATGTCCCGATTAAAGCAGAGACCAAACAACATCTGGGTCCTTCGACAATTTTGATTGTTGCTTGTGAATGCTTGCTTGCAAGCCTATTAACTGATTTATTAATGTATTTCTTTTTTAATACAGGTGAATGTGCACATTAATACCACTAAGGCCAGGTATTAAATTGGCCAAAGTATGTTTTTGCCACTTCAAGTAATAATGCAAAGTATTCTTAAAATCAGAGCTTGGTATGTCATATTAATTTCTGATTCCCCACATGCAAATATTATACAAAGAAGCCTCTAAAAAGTATTTAATTTTTTTTTTTTTTTTTATGATCAGAACACCAATTCATATCTACACTTGTTTTTAGATTTAGTTTTGAAATTTATAAAAAATTATTTGTTTTATTTGAATGATTATTATTGTATGTAAATATAAACATTTATAGTATCTTTTACACAAGTATAAAAAATGTATACAAATCTAAACTTAAGAACAACTTAAGAACTCTGAGGATGGATTTGGACTGTAATTAATACTAACAGTATACTACAATTGCAGTTTAACATACAATTTGTATGAATCAAGTGCTTATGCATTTAAGTGCTTATCACAGAACAGTAGACCTGAGCAATAAAGAAAGTGTCATGAATGGACATTCCATGTCATCAAAATAAAGATGAGTTTCTTTTTAAATGCAGTTTCTCTCACGGTTTCTTCATCATACAATTCCATGGAAGTTATATTGCCACTGGCTTGCTCATTAGGGGCAAATTTACAATGACAAGAAACAAACTTATAAGCACTATGTATACATTCTTTTATAGAATTTAATGACCGCTTTATCTTTGTAAAGATGCTTTAGGACAATGTCTATTTTTAAGAGTGCTTTACAGATAAATCTGAATTGAATTAAAATATAATAACCATCGTCATCGCCATCATCAATCTTCTTTATTATTTTTTTTATTTCATCAGCTGTACTGTAATCTTCAATTTACTCATAACATAACTTTTTCACAAATGTTAGACTATATTGCAATTCTGTGAATATGGTTTTGCATTTAATCACCCACTAAATGTACAGTAACAATTACTAAATAATTGTATAATGAATATTGTATATAGTTCTTTAGTTTTGAACTTCAGTAAGGATCTAAGTGAACCTTAGTCTTACTTTACAGTCAAAAAGGCCAAAAATGCACACCATGTCTTTAAATAGCAAGACTAAGAGTGCATAGAAACCATGTTCTCATATAGTGAACAATCAGGAAGTAAACAAGAAGTGACAGTCAGGGATTGTGCCTGATGATATTTTTGACCACTTATTATATTTATTTAATAATATTAAGTGTTGCATTTTATTTATAAAGATGCAAGAAAAAAAACGTATCAAAATCATCAAAATTTATCACAATTATTTCCGAATAATTCACGCAAATTTTAATCTGGGTGTTGCTATTTATGTGGCCGCAGTCCAGGACAAAGCAGGACATGAAGGTGAATAAATGCAGCCATAATAAGTCAATTAAAAAAGATTAACTTTGTACTTGTCATTTTCTGAATATGAAGAACCTTTGTGACTCTTTACAAATGGTATGCACGTATACAATGCAACCCATGGCCATGACCAACTGCATTACACACACAATAAAATTTTGTCAGAACTTTCTCTATAATATTGTAGTCAAATGCTTATTGTTTGAGGGTCAGTTTGGAGAAAGTAAATCGAATTTGTTCTAACACTAAAAAAGCAAACCTTAAAACATTGTAAAATATTATATATTGTCAAAATAGTAATATGGCATTATATACAATAAAGTCATGTTACAAGATTATCGGAGCTCTGTCATTATCTGATCTGCCTTCACCACAGGGGAAATGAAGGGCTGCAGTTTCAGAGATTGTGATGAATAACGGTGATTAGACTAAAAGCTTAATGTGATTCATGTGGATTTTTAAAGTGTGCAGAATGCAGCGGGACCTGCTTTATGCCTCTATCCGAACAAACACAGTTTTTCCATTCCATATGCATTTTCATTTCGCATTCTTTATACTTACACAATTACTGGCTTCTATTACCCTAATAAAACCAGAACAACAGCTTTAATGGAGGATCATTTGAATATGGGGTGAGTCACCAGTTCCATGGGATTACATTAACCGCTAACAGTTATTCCAGGAAATGTGCAACATCTCATGCTGATTGCCCATAAATAATTATTATTTCAAATCCTACTTTGACTGCACAAATGAGTATTGGATGGTGATTACAAATAAAAAAAAATGAGAACAACATTTGGGTTTGTAAGCTCTGGTGTAGCGAAATTGACATTATAATTGATTTTGACTTTATAATAAATCTTTAAGAAAAAAAAGATGACCTCACATGCAGAGGGAAGCACAAAAACACACACATACATACAAATTGAATAGGCTTGTACACTGATAGGAAAAGTTTCAACAAATAATTTAGAACTAGAAGTTGCTTAAATTTTTTACCTTTTAGGCTGATCCAAATTGAGGCCATCCAAAAAGGCAGATGCACCAGTTCACATTTGAATCTGTAATGGCTGACAGATACACTTGTGTTTGAACTCTTGATATTTATGCTGCATTTATTTGAACAGTCTTTATTTGGCTGCTGTACATTTGACCCCAAAAATGGGGAAAAACATAGCTGCCTCTATGTTCATGCAAACCAGGGCTAAGTGATGTATATGTACATCCATATATTTAATTTTTTTGCATTTAATTAAAGAATGTCTCTATTTTGATTGATCTAAAGCAAGTACTAATGTATGCAATGATCAGCCTAAACATTAAACATTAAAACAACTGACAAGTGAGCAGAATAACATTAATTAGCTCAATACAATAGGACCTGTCAAAGGGGTGGGAGCAAGTGAGCATTCTTGAAGTCTTGAAGTGCAAGTGTAAGGATCTGGATGATGTCTAGAAGACGGGTTCAAACGATCTCCAAAATTGTAGCTTGTAGGGTGTTCCTAGCATGGAGTGGTTAGTAATTAGTTAGTAGTTAGACTTTTCCATATTGTATGTGTGAGTATTATGTATTCTAAATTGTGAAGAAATGGATTTGGATTCATTTTTCATGATCACAATCCTCACACTGCATAAATTATTTTGCACACTGGGTTCGGTGCTCTTTTAATATCTTATTTCTAGTAGATTTCTAGTTTCCTGAAAACCTTTTTGATTATTAGACTTTTCTTAGTATTTGTGACTTTTTGTATGGAAATATAGAAATGTTATATTTACAGTGAGATCTTGAAAAGTTACTTACAATCAGATAAAATGAAACAAAGTCCATCATTGTTTTGGTTTGCCAAATGAATGCAAGTAAATATCAGCATATAGCAATAAAGTTAAAGGTATTGAACTGCCCAAGTATATATTTGAATCAGGTCCACCAAATGGATTTAGATTCTGATTTACAATAAAAAAAAAGACCTCTGGATCATAACTAAATGGGTTACTTGCTTTAAGTGCTTGTTTTTATTAACAGCTACAGTACTTTATTAACTTTATAGTTGTTATTCTGCAGTTGTTCTTGAAATTGCTACATCTTGCAAGAATCTTGCAAACTTTGTAAAAACCCAAGGTAGCAACACTTTGCTATTTAACTATTTCTGTCGTCTTTAGTTGTAACATCAGTGTATGTGGACATTCATGCAAATATCCAGCCAATAATGTAAAAGCAGTGTAATGCATAAATTCACGAAAAATACAGTTTAGGAGCTTAATTTAATGTTCGCATCAAATATTAGAATTGAGAAATTGTGATCTTAGTGACTAGAGTTGTCAGTGACAGACAATCTGATATAGTGCTGTTTAAGTTTACAAATACACTTATTTATAGTTCTCTTTTGCACATTGTACTGTATAACATATTATACAGTAGGTTTTCTGGTCAACACTTTTATGTGTTTTGTGTATCTGTCCTACACTGTCCTCTATTGTCTTTTGTCTTGCACTGTCTGCACACGATGTCCTTTATGTGGCTAGGACAACTTACTTAAGTCCTTTGTTCTGTTTTCTGTTATGTAGCTCTATGTTGTGTGATGTAGCGCTATGTTGTTTTATGTAGCAACAGGGTTCTGGAGAAACATTGTCTCATTTCACTGTGTACTGCGTCAGCTTTATATGGGTAAAATGACAATAAAAGCTTCTTGACTCTTGATATGAGTAGATCAGAAATTGTTGATCTCGTCTGGCGTGAAAAACAAAAAACATCCAGCAGTTGTGTATCACCTTATTTTATGAGAGAGATCAACGAAATATGGCGAGACTTGTTTGAGCTTTAGTAACTTAAGTGATTACTGTTTAAAAACAGCTAAAAACCATCTTTGAATGCACAAGACCATACCATATATAGGGTTTAACTCTTGTTGAACATGTCCATTAAAACCTTTTTATACATTATACAACTGGACTTTTAAAGATGCATGATTTGTAAAAAAAAATAAAATAAAAATCAATGTAAGATGTGAACAGTGTGAGACATGGGGGAAAATGCAATTAAAATCAGATTCAGTCTCAATCCTCTAATTCCTAGTTCATTAAAATAGATGACTTAATATTGGGAAGAAAAAAAACTATGAAAAGGGTGAAAATATAATCCCTCAACCCCCCCATTCCACCCCACAACTCACTTGTAGGAGAAAGGTTATGATTATTTTAGAACTCATTTTGAAACACATTTTGGAAGTAGAGATGAAAGGAAGAACGTGTCTGGGAAAGAATTAACATATTCATTTACGGTGGAGAGTGTGTATGTGTGTACGCGTGCATCTACCTCTGACTGCTGTACATGTGCGGCATGATTGTAAAATACTTTATTCCAAGTGTTTACTAGAATGAATGGGGTTTACTATCATCTGACCTTCACTTTATGTATTTTCAGTGAGGTATAACTAAACACAGAGTCTCTCTCTTTCTCTATCTCTCTCTCTCTCTCTCTCTCTCTCTCTCTCTCTCTCTCTCTCTCCCACACACACACATGCTTAGGTCTTATTGGGAGTTTAACCTGCGCTTGTTGCACGCTCACACACACACACACACACACACACACACACACACACACACACACACACACATAATGTAGGACTGGTTGTCTATAATGAAATTCCCAGTCAGTGTCAGGCCACATAAAGGCTAGCGGAATGAAATTCACCTGCTGGAATCCCAACCTTTCATCTTAGAGCTTCACTTAAGCCTGCTGCCTTTTATGCGCTCATGTGTGTGTCTATGTGTGTGTTAGAAAATATGGCCTGTTCTGGGAGGCCTGCAGGTGTTCTTCTCCTGTTATTAATGGATTTCGTCTCAGCAGGTCTCTGTGCGTCTCTGCATAACTGAATACTGTTGTATAATGAAACATTATAACCCAGGTACTTTGTCAAGGAACTGTGTGTGTGTGTGTATATGTGTGTGTGAGTGAGATCAAGGGGCTTACTCAGAATGTATTTTTGTATAACTGTAAAACACACACTATGTATCATACTTATATTGTGTATGTAGTGTAAAGCTCATTGCACCACATAACATATGATATTCTGTTTAAATAAACTTAAAATAGTGTTTGTATGCCACAGGACAAAAGTTCAGGAGCTCTTATTATGCCAGTATATTTTATCACTATATTTATTTATTTTTATTTTTCTTGAATAAATCATGTGTATTTCTATTGTGTAAAAGTGCAAACACACGCACATATATATATATATATATATATATATATATATATATATATGTTAGAAATGGATCTGTATTGTGAACAGAAAGCCTCGTATGTCAGAAGGACCCCCATTGCACAAACGGGCAATGCAAACAGCTAATAAATCGTGAATCCTGTAATTGTGTGGGAGCAGTACAAAGTACTGAGCAGTAAATTTCCCATGCATTTCCATTTAGATTGCGGAATATTTCATCACTATCACTGCTTACAGGCGCATAGCTTTTCGCTTTGCTTGACTTAAAATGTACAAATTCTGCCAAAAGCTTTGTAAACGTGCATTCATCCTTTAAATAAGTGCATTTTGTTGTTACGTGGTTATATCGCAGCGCGGTTGAATTCTTGATTCCGATTGGGCAGAAGCTGTTGATTAAATTTCTAGAACAGAAATTCAGACATTAGTGCCATTAATGCTTACTGGGATAAAGTATCAGGGTTTTCATACATATCTGGACAATAAAGGCAAATTTGAAGCTTTTAATTGTTTTAGAAAATTTGCAAGAATTAAACAAATGTACTCGTGAGATCACTGTCTGCTTGGGGAGAAACAAAAAAGTTCACTTTGGACAAAGATGAAATTAAAACAAACAAACATCTAGGTGTAAGAATCTTTTTCAAAATATTATATGGGCTGGTTGTTTTTCATATATGAGTTATTATATGCTTATATATTATACACGATTACAATCATTAAGGGCTTGATAACATTTATAAATAGAACCAAGTTGAATAGAGCTGGAAGAGATTTGCGATATTTGTTTTATATTTGATTATTTTTGTGATCAACATGATTCATTGTTTAAACCCAGTAGTGTAGTAACAGGGATTTGTACTAATAACTTTTTATATAGCATGGAAAACATAATTTTTATTAATTACTGTTATTGTTATTGTTACTGATATAAGATACAGGTTCCCTGTAACAACACATTTTATTTAACATTTTTGGTGTCAGCATTTTATAACAATCAAAGTAAAAAATATTTTGTTGTTTTTTTCAGCTCCGAGAACTTTATAGTTTCTCGGTAATATTACATGCCAAAGATATTTTCTCATAAGCGTATTAGTCATTATTGCATATGGTTAAAAATGTATGCTGGGGCAAATTATTAGATTTTATAATTTTTTTTTTTTTTTTCTTAATGGATGCTCACAATGAATTGCCAGAATAGATATGATTTTACTGCTCTAGAATATACAGTGTATCACATTCAGATGATAAATCCATTTATTTATTGTTACAATGGGGCAAACCTATACCTATTTACTACTGATTATAGAGATCTTTGCCAATCCTGTGTTGTCATCATCTTTATGAGCATGTCAAATTGACTTAAAACGCAATGATGTAAAAAAAATAGAATAAAATAAAAAAGACAACTTTGGCATTGCATTAGAATCTATCTTTTTCTTCAACTTTTTTTTTACTTTTCCTCTGAACTCAGCGTCTTCAGATCAGTTCTTGCTGTGGCTCAGCTAGTGTTCAACCTGTAATCTGTTTTGCTCTCCTCACTTATGCAGCACTTGTTAGATCATCAGTTTTAATGTCAAGCGACAGGGAGGCGTGCTGGGATTTTTTAACATCCATTTCCTCCTTTGTTTATGCAGTGTAAAGCATGAGTATTTATTATTATGAAATTTCCTATGTTTAAATGAACATTTTGTCCTTAATGTCAAATCAAATCAAATCTAATTTTATTTGTCACATACACATGCATACAGGGTACGACATGCAGTGAAATGCTTAAAGTTTGTGTTAGAAGCAGGAAAAATAGGCAGGCATATAGATTTAGTTATTTTGACAAGGGCTAAAAGGTGATGGCTAGATGCCTAGATGTCAGAGTATTTCCAAAAGTGCAGCTTTTGTGTGCTGTTTCACGGTCTAAAGTGGTCAATATCTATCAAAAGTGATCCAAGGAAGGAACATCGGTGAACCGGCAACAGGGTCATGGGCAGCCAAGGCTCATTGTTGTACGTGGGGAGCAATTGCTGGCCCATGTGGTCCAATCCAACAGACGAGCTCCTGTAACTGAAATTGCTGAAGAAGATAAAGCTGTTAATGGGCAACAGTTCAGGTCCATTTTGACAGTTGCAAGACACAGATCTGGGGAAGGCAAAAACCTTTTTGTACAGCACTGAAGATTCCCAAGAGTACAGTGACCTCCATAATTCTCAACCTCTGGAAAAAGTCTTTAATATATTATATATATTAGTTTATTATGAATTTTTACCATTTTTGTTTCAACATTAAATTATTAGTATTATTTTTAATGAAAGACAGACGATCAGACTGTTAAAAACAAATACATTCCTGTTTAAATTTTCTTGTTGGTGTTTATGCAAGACTTCAATCGCAACTGCGACAAGTGTTGTGTGTTCTTATTTTAGGTGTGTGGTTTGGCCGTCTCTTTAAACATCTTGTTGCTGCTTCCCTGGTTTCCTGTACCCTCATTAATTTAAACAATCAGACCTTTTATGCTTCTTTGTGTTGCTGTTATCAGTGCAAACTCTGTGACTTTGTCAACAGTAAATCCATCTGTGCCGTTTATAAGCTGTCCCTGTTTCTGAATTATGAATTACCCTGGTATCTGTGTTCTGACCCCTAGTCTGGGAGGTATTCCATAGAGTGTGCTAATAAAATCTAGATTTATTTGAAATAGCATGCCTTATTTAGCTCAACGGTTCACTCCGAGCTCAGTGTGTTCCATGAATTAAATCTAGTTACAATCTGCTTCTGCTAATTCAAGACACTAGTTCATGCGATATGTAATCAGCGGCGAGTGTCGACCGCATATGGGGCCATATGTCAGCCATTAAAAGTAAGAAAAGAAGGACTTTTTTTCTCACCTGCAAATAAGAATGGCTCGTTAAATTGTGAATAGTACGAAGCAACTATAAGGAAAAGCAAACTCTCTGTCGTTAATTAAGAAGGAAAGGTGGAAGAGCCAACAGAGTTAATGTCTAAAAATAATATTTGAAACATATTCCATTAAAATTTCATTGAAATTATTTAATAAAACTTAGATACAAGTAATCATGCATAACATACTTTAGTCTTTATATAAAGGAATCAACTTCTATAAAGGAACAAACAATGGACGCAAACAATGTTCACCTTCATTTTTCAATGCACATATTATTACTATGTTATACATTAACCAATTTCATACAGGGTTTCATCATTTTCTGAATACTGTATTTTTTTTTTGTATATTTTCATTTAGCATATCTACAAAAAAAAAAAAAAAAAACTTCCCAATGTCAAAGTTTAGTAGTCTGCACAATATAAAATCATATTATGATAATAAACAAGATGTCATGAGCAGAAAATAGATGCAGTTGCAAATGAAATCCTTATATTATCAAAAACAGGAATATCAAATCAGGGTGAAAAATGTCAGGCATGTGCAATGCCAAAAAATAACAAAAAACAGAGAATGTTTAGGCAATCAGCAAACAAAAATTAGTCTAGATTAAGACTAAAATCTGTGAATCTAAGGTCAAATCTGAAATAGCATTAACTAAAGGTCTTGGCACGTCAGGAAAAAGTTCGTAAAGCAATTCTTGGCAGTTTGTGTGATATCGGAGTCTATTTTTTTAATAATGTGGGTGATTGAAATCAGGTGTGCTCATTTAAAAGTTGGAGGAGCTGGAATATAATGTTGTTACAGATGGGAAATAGAATCTGTTGCAGTGTCTGCTATAGGTATGAGAGAACCACTGTGTCAGGCTCAGATCAGGAGTCGGAGACCAGAATGCAGTCAACACGCTTTATTTGGCTTAGTACACAAAACAGGAGCTTAGGTAGAAGCACAAACCGGAAAACAGGTATAATCCGGAACATGGGAAGTCCAGTGAACTGAAGATCGGACGGGGAGTGAGTGAAAATGGGGGGGTGGTGCTGAGTGCTGGGTGCTCTCTCTCTCCTATTGAATAAAATACTAAAGTGTGACTTTCTTGTAATGCAAGTTGAAATTTTTCCTGACAATATTTGCAACTGTCCACCTACATTGATGAAAAAGGAAAGGGTAGAACATCTTCTGCTAGTGGGCCTCGGGTGACTGGTTTTAATCAGGGCCAGGGCTAGGTGTCTGTGGTCCGATAGCTCCTACTTGTACCTTGTCTCATTGATGCATTGTAGAACCTTTAAAAGGCTGATGTAGCAATGTGTGTGCTTCCTCTATCGCTGTTGTCTACAAATTGTCCCTGTTTTGCATTATAAATTACCCCAGGCTCTGTGTTCTGACCCCAGTCTGGGAGGTATTCCACAGAGTGTGCTAATAAAATCCAGGTTTATTTGAAATAGTTTGCTTATTTAGCCAAACAGTTCACTCCAGGCTCAGTTTGTTTCATGATTAAAATCCAGTTAAAATATGCTTTTGCTAATTTAAGGCGAACCTTTATGCATCTGCACATGATATGTAAGCAGCAAAAAGTGTCGATTTCATATAAGGCCATACAGTATGTCAACCATTAAAAGTAAAAAAGAAAGACTTTTTTTCTCACCTGCAAATGAGACATTAAATTGTGAGTAGTAGCGAGAAAAAATAGGGTAAACAAAGCTAAATGTAAGTGGTTAATTAAGCCAGAAAGCTAGAAAAGCCAACATAGTTAATGTAAGAATTTTTTTTAAAAACATGCTACACCAGGAGTCTTCAACATTTTTTTAGGTCAAGGATCCCTTAGGAGAGATTGGCATGGGGCAGGGACCCCTGATGCAAAATGTGTCAAACACAGCCACTGATATTAACAGAAACCAATCAAAAAGCAATAGCAGCAGACAATGTTAAGAAAGTACTAAAAATAAATAGTTATAAGTCTAAGACAGTGAAAAATGTGCGAAAGCTGATAAGTAAGTACACCAAGTATATATACATATACAGTATCTAAAATATTAGCTAGGATGTATGTAATGAGTAGATAAATTCACATACATTATATGTTAAATATTATCCATGTAAGGCACAATATGTGTAGAGAATAAGTAGTATATAAATTTACAATATGCAATTTTGTACATTGTAAGTACAACTGTACAAAAGTTATACACAGTGTTTATAAAATATTCTAACAGTGTAGTGTAGAGTTCAGTAGTGTAATGGTGGATGGAAAAAAAATTAACCCTGAACCGGCTGGTTCTGGTGCGTATGTTCCTGTATGTCCTTCTTGATGGAAGGAGGTTACACAGTTTGACTGGGATATGAAGAGTCCTTGATGATGTTGTGAGCTCTGCGCAGACATCTGCTGTGGTGAAGGTCTTCAGTGGCAGGTAGTTGGGTGCCAGTGATCCGTTGGGCTGTTTTGACGACCATTTGCAGGGCTTTACATTTACACACAGTGGAGCCTTCATACCATACAGTGATGGAGTTGGTCAGGAGGCTCTCGATGATGCAGCAGTAAAAACTCGCTAGAATCCCTGGGGACAGATAAGCTTTCTAAAGACTCCTCAAGAAGTACAGTTCTTAACCAGAGCTGAAGTGTTCTGGTGCCAGGACAGATCCTTAGCGATGTAAACTCCCAAGAACTTAAAGTTGGAGACCCTCTTTACAACAGTTTAATTGATGTAGACTGGGGAGTGTTTCCTGCTGTTAGATTTCTGAAAGTTCACAATAAGCTCTTTCGTTGGTGTTCAGAATTAGGGTTGAGGATACCTATTTGCCCAACCTATCATATTAAGGTCTGTTGGTAAAAGTGTAGAATCCATCTGCATGTGGAGGTGCAGATACCCAGGTAAGTGATCTTGGTGATCAGTATTGTGGCTATGACTTTATTGAATGCAGAACTAAAATCAATGAACAGCATTCTGATGTATGTGTTGTTTTTATCCAGAAGGGCTGAATGAAGAGCCGTGGAAACTGCATCCTGCAAACTGGTGTGGGTCCATTGAAGGTGGTAGGCCCACAGTGAGGTGATTCAGAACCAGTTTCTGAAAGCACTTCATAACAATAGGGGTGAGTGCAACCTGGCAAACATCATTCAGACATTCTGCAGCTGACTGCTTAGGCACTGGTATGATGGTTGTAGTCTTTAGGCATGTAGGAACCATGGCTTGGGCCAGTGACAGGTTGAAAATGTCAATGAAGACCTGAGCCAGTTGAACAGCACATGAACTGGGCACACATCCCGGTATGCCATCCGAACCAGCTACCTTGCATGCGCCCACTTTGCTAAATGCTAAATAGACACCTGTTGTTAAGAGTGATAGTGGTCTGTGAGCAGTAGAAGAGTCAGCAATTGAGGTGCAACGTCCTATATCCTATGACATTGTTAATGCACGTGCTGATATGGTCCAAAACAGATGATGTGTAGATGTCCATGTCTGTGTGAGCCTGTGAGACAGATATGTTTCAGTCAGTATCCTGAAGCTGTTGCTGTAGAGAAGAAATGGCCCCTTCTGTCCTTACCTTCACTGTCCTCACAGCTGATTTTACTCGTTTAATCAGTGGTGTGTATTTTGGTAGCGTGAAACAAACAGAGGTGATCAGACTGACCCAAATGGGGGAGGGGGAATGGTCTTGTAAGCCTTGGGTATGTTTGTATATTCCTGATCCAGTGTGTTATCCCTTTTGGTACAGCAGGAGACATTATAAAAAGATTTTGATAGTACAGATCTCAGGTTGGAGTGGTTGAAGTCTCCAGCAATGATGAAAGCTCCTACAGGAGTGCAGACTGTTGTTTGCTGATAGCTGTGCACGTGCTGCCACCTTGGTCGACATGTATGTTCATAATCATATTACGCTAGTTATATTATGTTAAGACAATTAGAGCTATATTGTTATTGTACATATAATAGAATAGCCTTTAATTGTCACATATACATTACAGCACAGTGAAATTAATTCTTCGCATATCCCAGCTTGCTTGGAAAGCTGAGGTCAGAGCGCAAAAGCCCAAAAGTGGCATCTTGGCAAAACCGGGGCTTGAACCCCCAACCTTCCAATCAGTAACCCAGCACCTTACTACTGAGCCACCATGCCAATGCATTTCCGTCACATGCATCCTTGTCTGTATATTTTTATATGATTTAAAATCTTTCGAAAGGATTTATTCATAAAAAACAAATATTTTGCGATCAAAATCTAAATGTATTAAGTTGTTCATGTTTGTCTTTTATTTTAATTGATTTGCAGTTCTATAAACTTTTCTTTTACTATCAGGTGGACTATTATACATTAACATGCACTTTAACTTAAAGTTGAATAGAACGTTAATGTAATTATAATTTTTTGATTTTATTTAATATTTTATCTTTGTTGTTATTACCCATGTTTATTTTGTATAATAAAAAAATTATTTGTGATTCAACATTATTTAGCAGACCCACTGCAGTAGTGCTGTGGACCCCTGGTTAAAAACCTATGTGCTACACATTAAATATCCAACATTCTGCTAAAATACTTGCCATGGCTGTTGCGATGTAGTTCATCCCAGAGCAGTTTGATAGGATTTGGGTGCGGTGACTGGGCAGGCCATTCCATAATAAAAACACTCCAGCCATTTTTTCTCTACATATCACTTATAGAGGTTGTACATATGCTTTAGCTCACTGTCTTGTTGTATAATAAAGTTGGTTGAAATTAGCCATATTTAAAAGTGGAACAAGATGGAAATATTGAATGGTAGCCATGTGGATTCAATATACCTTTCACCCCGAACGTTTGTTGCAAAGAACCATAAGTACAAAACACTATACCATAATGTAACCTCTCTTCTTTAAGGCAAATCCTCTCAAGCTGGGACAGGTTGGATTAGGACTAACAGTGGTCATCCACTTTCAGGTCTCTGAAATATTATCTCAAATATTTTTAGATTTTACAGACATTTTTAGAATTTAGTTTTCACTTTATGATTATAGGGTACTGAGTGTAGATTAAATAGAAATACAATTAATAATGAGTATGGTTTCAATAATAAACATACATTTGCATAAAGCATCCATATTTGCCAATGCCCATGTTGATTAGAGTATTAAAAACTTGAAAAGTATTAATTTAATGTACATTTAGGACAGATAAAAATGTGCGATTAAGTTGCAATGCAAATCAGGCGATTAATCGCGAATAAATATTTGAATTGATTGACAGCCCTAATATATAAAAACATTTACAACTGTATGAATTATAAAATCTATAGAAAAGGTTTAGACTTGGTCTGTGTAATGATGACAAATACTGCAGATGATTTTACTGCTCGTAGATTTATAAAGTTGGTGTGTCACGTATGAATCACCAGAGGAAAAAGCTTTCTTTAGTGGCATGAGGTGTCTTGAGTTTTCTGAAAGCCCCAGGACATATCACTAGTTCTATTAAGACAGCTCAAAGTACCAGGAGAGAGTCTATAAGCCAAGCCCTTTCTGCCACATATTGTCCTTGGGAAATTTTCTCAGACATTCAGTGTGTACGATGTTATATTTGTAGTAGAAAGGGTTAATCTAATGCTATGACTTTTTTTTGACTGAAAGTCAATGCCTCAATGTGTTACTTTCTGCTTGCCAGATTTTGTTCTAACACCATCCTGAAATTGTTGAATGAACATAATAAATGTGTCTCATTTCAGTCTCTCCACATTCAATTATTGACATTTTATTCGTTCTTTCAATTCTTATGTGTACTCATTGATTGTCAGTTCAGTCACACTATGACCTTTCTGCTTTTCTGGTCAGGGTCATGATAGATCAAGAGTCTTTCGAAGGAACACTAAGGGATGAGGGGAAAACACACCACTGATAGGACATCACTACATACCAAAGCACCGTGCACACACACTCATTCACAACTGGAAGCAATTTATCATAAGCAATCCACTGGTATTCAAAAAACCTTCTAACTTGTCTTTGGGATTTCGGTGGAAACTGGTGAATCAGGAAAAAACGCACACATACACTGGGTATACATGCAAATTTCCACATAGACCCAAGGTCATAATTGATCCAAGGAGGCAACAATACTACCAATGTGACACTGTCTACTTAAATCCAATAAAGTCCAAGGCAACATGGCGAATATTGGAAATCACTAGGTCTAGATATAATCTCTTGAGGAAAGGTCAATATTTTTACAACGTTAATGTAATTACCTGTATCACACCACATGTATTTTGTCTTACAGTTCATGCAAGCACTGTCAAGTAGTCCTTTATCTATAGTCTTATTGGCTTTACGACCTAACCCTCCGAGAGATCCTGGCTTTAATAAAATACTCATTTACAGTCCCATTATGATCTGAGGGGAAACAGTCAATAAGTTCCACAAAGATTTAGATTTGAATTGGACCACCCAGATCCATTATTTACTTTAAAAAAAAGTTTAAATAAATAAAAAATAACTGCATTATTTGTACACTTAAATAGACATATTATTGTGCCCAAGCATTTTGAGTGTGTTTTGGATTACATTGTTGTATTCAGAATTTTTTTTTTTTATTATTTTTGAGACGACAACTACATCAACCATTCTTACCACAGCAAAACAATTATAGCAACATTTGGCAGGTGCCCTTATCCAGAGCAACTTTAAGGGTTAAAGTAACCTCTAGACTCATCTCCAGGCCTCCCAAGATTAGACTGTCAACCTGGGGATTATAATTATATTTTTCAAACCCATCTGCCTGATTTCACTGCCTAAGATACTTGCAGTCTGTGAAGCTGCAGAACTAATTTTGAATAATGTCTTCTTATAATATGGTTTGCCAAAAGTGACCAAGGTACAATTCATCGCTTAAATGTGGAACAATTTCATAGAGAAACTTAAAGTGATGTCAGCCTCACCTTTGGCTATTACCCCCCAGGCCAACAGTCAACTGAAGCTAGCTTACCAAGAAATATGCAGTATTTCTGCAATCTGTTTGATGACTAAAAAAAACCTGGCTGATTAGGAGGACTATGCTGTAAAAAGTGATGTATCCTAGCTTATCACATCCTTGACCCATTGGCTTTCAACTCTTGTTTGTTTTCCCATTTTGTGATCCTTAAACCTTTCCTATATCATCTAACCAAATGCCTTTTCTTGGCTCAGACCTTTGTTTTTTGCTTTGGACTTTGAATCTGTCAGTACAACTAAACCATTTTAATCAGATCTGGTCCTAATAGTCACTGAAATGTGATTAAACAAACTAAGAGACACTTTCTTGTCTGTTCATTTAGCTTTTACGAGAGAAAACCGTTAAAGTAGTGAAAAGGCAGCTCAAAAACGAACACACACCCACACACACAAATAACCCCCCAACCCCCAACACACACACACACACACCATACACACCCATTGGGAAATTTGCTTCCTTATTTTTAAATGCTTCATAAGTTAAGCACCCTTGGGAGGATGCCTAATCAAAGAAGCATTCAAAGCATTCAGTTTAAAAAAGCATGCAAAAAAAAAAAGAAAACTAATTGCTAAGCCTTCAGCATAAAAATCTTTCTTCCACAAGGACCCAGAAAGCATGCAATAAATGACGAGGACATTTTACTCGTTCATGCTTTAAATGATCGTTGTTTTTTTTGTGTGGAAATACAAACAATTCTAAAGAAAAAAAGATATATGTATGAAAAGTCTTTTTATTAATTGATTGATTTTCAATCGATTTAATATGTTCTAGCATTTAGCATGTTCCTCACATGTCTGACACTGAATACTAACTAGACTTTATTAGAGCTTTATTAGATGTTCTGATAAACATAACCCATGAAATCCATTCATGTCTTCTGAACTTTAACTGCTTATTTAGATGTTGTTGGCAAAAAAACAACATTCAATTATTATTTCCCAGAGCAGTATCACTTGTATTATTAATAGATCACTCAGTGATTTGTAAACAGCCCTAAATAACTTATACTCCATATAAGATTTCCAAGCCAACTAATATAGTTAAAATCCTAGCAGGACAGTAAATAAACCTGGATTTAGATGCATATATTAAATGCTTCTTCATCTTATTCTTTTGGTTGTTCCCATTAGGGGTTGCCACAGTGGATCATCCACATCATATTCTCACTATTACTCTGACATCTACATCTGCTGCTTTCACTTCAACCACCTGCATGTGTTCCATCGATTTATTCACAAAACTTGTCTTTGGTCTTTCTCTTTTCAACCTGCCTTGAGGGTTCATTCTCAGCATTCTTCTACCGATGTACCCCATGAGACCCTCCTCTACACATGACCAAACCATCTCAATTGCACCTCTCTCACATTGACTCCAAAATGTCCTACCTGCAAAGTCACTCTAATAAACTAATTTCTGAACCTGTCCATACTCATCACTCCCAATGAAACTCTCCCTAAACCATACAACATAGCAGGTCTCACCACAGATTTATAAACCTTTCTCTTACACTCAGATACCATTCTATAACAGATCACTACTGCCACACTTCTCCATCCACTCCACTCTTTTCTTGACTTTTCTTATAAAAATAAAGAAACCACTAAATCTATCATTTTGAAAAGTAATGAAATCTGGCATTATTGAACTGTTTGTGTTCTTGTTTGTGTTACTCTCTTTATGTAATAATAATAAGAGTAAAATACAAAATGTTTAACCATGAAGAGTTTCTCAATCCAATGAATTCTTTTGAAGGGTTACTTCTATAGACATTTAGATTTATATGGTTTTTTAGCATCCCATTCCACATTTAGTCTCCATATCCTGTGATAATATTTTCCACTCTTCTGTGAAGGTGTTCCATTAGATCTCAGTGTGTGTTTCTGGAGATGTGCTTATATAGTCACAAAAGCAGTAGTAAAGTCACTGTGCTGATGTAGGCTGAGGTGGTCTGCGGTGCAGTCACAGTTCCAATTCATCCAAAAGGTGTTGAGGTCAGAGTTCTATAGCAGGTCACTTAAAATCTTCTACTCCTACCTTTTTAAAGCATATCTTCATTAAGCCAGCTTTGTGTTTTGTCAACTGGAACATGTTTGGGTTCTTCATTTTATGCTACTTTATCTAAAGACATCTACCTAGCGTGGTGTTGGGTTAGTGGGGTTGGTTGGGTTTTAGGCTGAAACACACCACTAGCCCATAACAGAACACTGAACAGATTCACACAGTCATTTACACCTCACGTTTTATAAATACAATCAATCTTTTATTTGTTTCTTTCAAAAATACTTTATAGGAATTTAATAGACACAACATATTGGCAAATGTCAGAGTTTTATTGCCGTAAAATCTAAAGTGTTGGTCTGGGTCATTTGAAAAGCCATTGCTATGTAATGAACCGAACACCAGGGTTAAGTGTCTGTCCACTGCAGTCCAGTTTTTTTTCTTTTTTTCAAGCGTTTAAGTATGGGGCTTTTGGAGTTTCAGCACTACGGGTTGTGAACAGCGACCGGCAAGCGTGTTCAATCAATTCAGTTTTAACCGCGGGAGTTTAAGAAAAATCGGTTATTTGCATTGGACGCTGCAGGTGTGTTAAAATCTGTAAAAAGGTCTGACATGAGCACACAGATTTATCATCAATGTAGTCCGAAAAGTGACTTTTATACATGGTAAATACGAGAGGGTTTGTCTTTTCCACTTAAAACTGCAGTGCCAAGTGACATTTATTCTCTTTTGATCCCGAGAAAGAGAGAGAGAGAGAGAGAGAGAGAGAGAGAGAGAGAGAGAGAGAGAGAGAGAGAGAGAAACACAAGACGAATGCCTCTGCAAATCTTGAAACGACCCGAAAATTAGCAGGATGTCCTGCATTTCATTTAACTTCCTTCAGTGTTAAGAAACATAACATCATTCCATGACCACCGTGAGTGACGAGCTGTGGGCAGGAATCTGCATTTTTCTTTTCTTTTTTTCTTTCTTTCTTTTTTTATTATAAATACAAATGCATTTATGGCTCCAGCAGTTACTGCCTGGATGAGGTCTGGAGCGGTATCCAAGAGTTGCCTGCGTCGCCAGTTTTGCGAATAAATTCAATCCCAAATTTGCAGCCTGAAAAACACTGACTGGTACATCTGGAGAGAGAGAGAGAGAGAGAGAGAGAGAGAGAGAGAGGTTTGAGTATACCTCAGGGAGGAAGAGGAGAAGCCGAAAGGGAGGAGGAAGAGAAGAAGGAGGAGAAGGAGGAGGAGGGAAAAGAAGAGTTCGAGCTCGCGTTTGAAATAAAAAGTCGCATGGTTCATCCTGCGTCCTGCGCGCGCTCCTGTGGCTCCTGCATTCACCGAACCAAGCTTGGGCTCGTGCAGGATCTAGTCTTCTGTCTAACACTGTTGCTCTGAAGCTCATGAGCGAGAGGGCGGATGGCGTGCTACTACCTAGTGATTAGCTCCACGCACCTCAGCAACGGACATCTCCGGAGTATCAAGGGAGTTTTCCGCGGTCCGCTGTGCGCGAGCGGCGGTGCAGAGTCTCCGGTAATGCTGACCTTGCTTACACACGTACACACGATGCACGCGCGCCTTGCCTTTGCACCCTTTTATCACTTTTTTCGAATAGAAGTGTGCATGCAAAGGCACGTGCGTGGTAACGCTGGAATCTGTCTTTTATTTGTTATTTTCTTGCGTTCCCTTTGTCAAAGAGTTTCAGGTGATATATATATATATATATATATATATATATATATATATATATATATATAATCCCAAATGTTTCCAATGCATGCCTAAGCATAACGCTACCTTTGATGATCAGCAAGTGGCGCATGCCACCTTCTCTTCTCCTACTTTCTCAGCTGTTTTGTGCTGTGTTAGGATTTGGGTTAGTTTGGTGCTGTGTATTAAGTGCATCCTCGGTGCTACTACTGCGAGAAGCACTTTCTCTGAGAGTAAACACAGCCAAAAAAAAAAAAACCTTTCTCGAAGATCATTTAAGGGTTGAGCCTTGAAAACAGACCTACTGTACATACACACACATAGACATACAGTACTGTACACACTTTGGGGAATCTGCTTTTTACATTTTTAAATGCTTCGTAAGTACAGCTCAAGGGAGAATGCCCAATCAAAGAAAACTTTATAACCGAAAAAAAGCATATGAAAAACTCTTTTCTAGCCCTTTAGCATTCAGGATCGGTAAAACGCTGCATCCACAAGGACCAAGAAATTGTCGAAGAAATGACAAGGACATTCACTTCAAAACAATTGGCTGCAATGCATGACAGTAATAATAATAATAATAATAATAATAATAATAATAATAATAATGATGATGAAATACTAATACTGTATCTATCAATAAAGTATTCTAGCTTTTTTGATTTATTTATTTATTATTATTATTATTTTTATATCTGGGGGTTCTCCCCGGTGTCTCCTGTAAAAATTGGTATATCAGTACTTGAAATATATGAGTGCAAAAAGCCCCCTAAAATGAAAGAAATGTACCCATTGTTTCTAGAGTATAACAAATGAGGGAGTTTTAGTCAGTCACTAAAACATTGCAGTTTCGCAGTATTTTGTTAATAAGTATACTGGGTGCAATGGAATTCAGCTAATAGCAAACAAGACACAATAAAAGATAGATATATTATGAGATTGTACATGAAATGTGCATAAATGTATAGTGTGATATAAAGGATGCAGTGTATTGCAAGTAGTGATATGGAGGTACAGTACATGGATGAGTGATATTCATGATATTAAAGATGTTATTGATTGCTGATCCAGGCAGGTTAACACTGGTAAACAGTTATGCTGCCTTTTTCTGTTTTTGCTTTGGCACCGAAGTAAAAAGTAACAAACTGTAGCCGACATCAGCGGCTCAAATTATCAGAGTGCTTGGCTCTAAAATCGAATTGTTATCAAAGATTGTGGCAAAATGCTGTTGTGGATGGCAAAAATGTTCTAAACAGCCAAACTCGAATATGACACAGACACCAAGCTGTGTTTGTTCTCAATTGATTGAAGCACAATGTGCTGTCTGGGATTCATGAAAAAAAAAGTGAAATCTGAGGTTTAAAATGGTAGAAATGCATTTCATTGAGAACCTTTTCTTACTGTGAGTTCATCATCATAGATCAAATAATGTACCGAAAAACAAACATTTTTGCACACAGTAAGAAATAGCCATATGTTCATATTCGATTACAAGCAAAACTGCAATAAACTGGTTGGATTACCTCCTATAGGAATTGCTCCTTACGGTGTAGATATCCTGTCGAGTTGAGTTTTAAAGATATATTTTAAACACTCTTACAGTACAGTGTCCGTCTTCATTTCAGTGCTAATGAAACTTATACACCACTTAAGTTGAGTCACACTTTACTAGTCTCTGTGCATGGATTTATTAATATGAATAAAATCTTTTAAAAGTATCGACTCTAAAAACAAGGAGTGCCCATGTTAACAGATTTTGTAGATGTGTTTGACCAAGACTTGCCATAAAAAGAGATATGAGGCACTAATTACAGACATAGCTTTGATTTTAGATTTTAGCTTAACCAGCAAAATCTGTTTTGTACACTGATTGGATAATAGTTGTAGACCCCTGACCATACGATTTGAATATTATATCATCTTGAAAATCTTATTTCACATTCAAACCTGATTTGCTGTTATGATAAGCTCCTCTTTTCTGGGAAGATGTTCCACTAAATGTTGGAGTGTGATTGTGGAGGTTTGCAGTCATTCAGCCTTAAGGGTGTTAGTAAAGATACTGATGTAGGCTGAGGAGGCCTGAAGTGCAGTCAGTGTTCCAGTTCATCCCAAAGGTGTTAGATTAGATTGAGGTCAGAGCTCTATATCAAGCCACTCAAGATCTTTTACTGTGGCCCATGTAAAACCATATAATAATGGAGCTCGCTTTCTTCTCAGGGGCATAACCATGATGGAACAGGTTTGGGTCTTTTAGTTTAGGTGACAATAGAAAATGATCATATTGCACCCAAAGACATCCTATACAATTGTGTGCTGTTTGGAAAAGAACCTCAGATGGCTGGAAAAGTAATAGAGAGTCCATCAGAAATGGCCATTTGTCTGAAAATGCAAAGAAAATATATGGAATAACTCCCTGACAGTGTTACGAAGTGCATTTGAATACTCAGCACATGCTGTTTAATACTGTCAGAGAACCACCTGGAAACATGACCTTCAGAATTAGATTACATTATAAGCTTAGCTGGCTGTTATACCAGCATTCAGTGTGCCAATGAAGTGTTCCATCAGAAGCCTTATTACAATGTGACACCAAGGCAACAGGTGAGCGGGACGCTAACACAAACAAATTTCAACATCTCTGACGCAGGTATTAGAAAGGTTCGGATTTAAATTTGTAGGAGGCCATTGGAATAGTTTATCTTTTTGTAAAACATTGTCACTCATTGCTGCTTCATCAAACATTTGCGGCACACACAAGCACACATCGACTAATACATTCTGCATTCAAAAATAAAGAAGAGAAAGAAGCTACCTGATACTTCACCCTTTTTACCTTCATTTCATTTAATTTCATTTCATAAAATAAATTAAAATTAACTAGAATATTATATTGTATTTATGTGGTTTTGAGGCGTCTCCTTATAGACAAACAAGTGCAGGTGTTTGTGTGTCCCAGTCTCAGACTGTGTATGCCATAGAGACTTTGCACCAGGTCCTGAATGGCCCAGGTCTCACCGTGTATTCCTGATTGACTACCTGCTTTTGTCCCATATTATAAAGTAGAGCATGACCACAGTCATTTGCCATGTCATTGTCTCAGAGGAGAACAGCATACTGCAGTAAAAATAAGAAGAGGACTAAACATTGAGGGTCTGCTTTGCTCTGTCCTTTTTTTGTAAAGATTCTAGCCCAGACAAAGAAAAAAATCTAATCATAATGGTGGCATTTTAGAATTTATACAAAATATCCAAAAATTTCTATTCAAATATCTACAAGAAATTTAAAATGTTATTGTTATGGACAAAGGTGTGTGGACACCTGGCCATAAGATCTGTATGTGTTCTTTTTTTTAATCCGATTCCACATTTATTCCCCATTTGCTGTTAACCTCCACTATTATGGGAAGATGTTCCACTAGATTTTAGAGTGTGCTTGTGGAGATTTGTGTTCATTTAGCTACAAGGGTATTGGTGAAGTCAGGAACTGAAGTAGATGAGGTGCGGAGTCCTGAGGGGCAGCCAGCATTTCAATTTATCCCAAATGTTGTAAATAGGGTTGAGGTCAAAGCTCTATAGCAGGCCATTCAAGATCTTTCACCCCAACCCATGTAAAGCAAATGTGCATGGGGCTACTGTAAGTAAGTAAAAAAGTGAAGGCGAAATTCTTGGTAATGCTACGCATCCAAACCACATCTAAGGACGTCCTTTATAATTGTGTGCCTTCAACTTTGTGGTAACAGTTTGGGGAAGTCAGGCATCTCAATACTTTTTTCATGAAAGGTGAAGTGAAATGATGAAATTAACCCTGAAATCTGCTGAGAGTAGACAATTAACAAACTAACTGTATAACTGTATACAGTTTACAGCAAGAAAACATGGAGTTGCAGGGTGGTCTAAAAGAAAGTCAGTGGGCACTAAATGTAATAATATCTCTGTGGAGCTAAATGGGACAATGAACTCACTAGTTCACATTTGCACAACATCTAGAAAGGCATAGAAATCAGTGATATATGCAGTGCTCTCTATTAATATTGACACTCTCTGTAAATATGAGCAAAGAAGGCTAAGATTTTGTTAAAAAATTCACAAAAATAGGCTGCTTTAAAGCATATCAAACAATTGCAAACAGTGTAAAGTTGTATGAAATTGATCTTTGTTAAATATATATGTAATATACGTATATGTGATGTTATTGGCACCCTTTTATTGAATACTTGGAGAACACATCGCAAGGGATCTGTGGCCATTTTTCCATACAGAATCTCTGCTGGAGTACTGTCCCGGTTTAGTTCACTTCACAAGTTTTCTATGGGGTTCCAGTCAGGGGACCGGGATGGTCATAGGAGAACCTCGATTTTGTGGTCAGTGAACCTATTTTTAATGAAAAATCTAATTAAGCTAATCTAATTTATATTGAACATCAGGATTATTTTCTTACCTCTGAAAGAAATGTTCCTTGGTCTATATTTGTAGCCTTTGTGTGTGTGTGTGTGTTTGTGTGTGTGTGTGTGTGTGTGTGTGTGTGTGTGTGTCGGCCTATTACTCTGCATGTTATTCCGTTCTCACACCAGCGTCTGTTCTCACTTGAGTGAACGTCTTCATCCCTCCAAAATTATACTGTAGCATGTGCTCAGACCGTGCAAATTGCGTTTAGACCTCTCAGCATGTGTGTGAGTATGTGCACTGATGCCATTTTTGTGTGTGTGAGAGTGTGTGTATGCGTATGTGTGTGTTAGTCCCACAGGATTGACAGTCCTAGCAGGCTGAGTGGGGCGGAGCTGGCCTGTCTGCTGACAAGTTTGATGGGTAATTTGAGAGCAGCTGTTGTGAAATGTGGGTTTTGCTGCATCCTAAATCGGGGTGTCATGTTCTCTTTGACTCAAAGAAACATGAATACATCATGCGCGCTAACACACACACACACACACACACACACACACACACACACACACACACACACACTCACACACACACACACCAGCTTGGTTTCTCAAGCAGAGTTCTGAGCGACAGTTAACAGCCGCTCATTTCCTTTCTTCATTAGCATTTTCGCATGTAATGGATTTTCTACAATGATGCCAACCTAGCACTGCATAAATGTCTAGTTGTGACATTAATACACTTCAGGAATGCATTTCAAGTTCTTAGTGTGCATTTCATTAGGACGTATTGAAAACGCATTATGATTAGACGGCTCAAAGGTTATTAATCTAGTGTTTCAGATTGAACCAATAGCGTAATACACACAATAAACACAACCTGGGCCCTGATTGTAAAATAGATATCATGCTCATTGGAAGAAGCTTTCTCATTTCTCTTCTTCCTCTTCGTTCCTTGTCTCTTTAGCCACCACGCACATGCAAAATAAAGTGCTGTATTTCCTCACATGTGCAACAGAGGGTGCACTTTTCAATTTTGGATATAAATTATTATATCATTTATTCACAGATTATTTATTTGTGTCTTGAAGAGCCACCAGTCAATGAACTATATGAATGACCATAGTTTACATATGATTTTTACACCATCGTGTGTTTTTTACATGCCATTATGTGAGTGACATAGGTGAAAAACATGATATGCCCTGACATCTGAATTCAAGTAAGCATGTACCATTGTGTGTACAGTAAAATATGTGATCATAAGTAAAAATTAATAAATACAAAGAAAATGTGATTCATGTGAAATTTTGAAAATGACCTATTGAATGTGAACAATTATAAATTAATCAAGATGCAAGATCAAACAAACAAACAAATAAAGAAATAAATCGAAAAAATGTAAACACAATAAATGCGAAGAAGTGTATCTGTGAAAAAGATGTGAAACATAACATGGTGTCAAAAATAAATAAATAAATACATAAATAGCATGGTACTTTTACACAATGTGGTAGATGCCCTTATCAAAAGCGACTTACAATCTTATTTTTATTTAACTGAGCACCTGAGGGTTAAGGGCCTTGCTCAGGGGCCCAGCATTGACAGCTTAGTGGTGCTAGAATCTTAACTCACGATCTTCTGATCCAAAGTCCAGCACCACAAACCACTGGGATACCACTAGTAGATAAAATAACAAGAACATCATGAAATAATTACATTTTAAGAAAAAACAATAACTTAATGTGTATAAAACAAAGGTTATGAAGTTGATGAAGTCGTTATGAAGTTCCTCATGCCATCTCAGGGAGATTTGCACTTGCTTGCTTATTAGCGATACATTTAAGATTATAATGAAAAAACTTATTAGTTTTCTTTATTTTCATGACTATGAAAATTGTACATTCAGACTGAAGGCATCAAAACTATGAATGAACACGTGGAATTATATATGGAATTATATAAATAACAAAAAAGTGTGAAACAACTGAAAAATGTCATATTCTAGGTTCTTCAAAGTAGCCACCTTTTGCTTTGATTACTGCTTTGCACACTCTTGGCATTCTCTTGATGAGCTTCAAGAGGTAGTCACCTGAAATGGTCTTCCAACAGTCTTGAAGGAGTTCCCCGAGAGATGCTTGGCACTTGTTGGCCCTTTTGCCTTCACTCTGTGGTCCAGCTCACCCCTAAACCATCTCGATTGGGTTCAGGTCCGGTGACTGTGGAGGCCAGGTCATCTGGCGCAGCACCCCATCACTCTCCTTCTTGGTCAAATAGCCCTTGATGCCTTCAGTGTGACTCTACAATTTTCATAGTCATGAAAATAAAGAAAACTCTTTGAATGAGAAGGTGTGTCCAAACTTTTGGTCTGTACTGTATATACATACAATGTCCAGTGTTCAATAAAAAATAAAAAATAATTGAATTGAAATAATCGCTGCAGCTGAGGAAGATTCCATTTGAACATCCCAGAGATCAGAATTAGGTTACTGTGGAAGGTTAAACTCAAGAACTCAAGATGATTGATTTGAACTTAGATTAATATAATTAGTAGGTACAGCTGGCTACAATTGGCATGAACAATTTTGCAGGCAAGTGTCCATCAGAGAACAGTTAACTTTAACAATGATGAAAATAAATAGACATGGCCACCCATATGAGAAAAGCTTCCCTTTTGAGTCTGGTTCCTCTCAAGGTTTCCTCCTCATGCTATCTCAAAGAGAGTTTCCTTTTCACAGTCTCCATTAGGCTCACTCATTAGGGATAAATATATAGGGACTAATTTATGTCTGAATTGAATATCTATTTTATTCTGTATATCTGTGGAATTAAATTAAATTGAAATAATATCATCTTGTTTAAAAAAAAAGGAAAAATCTCGCAAAACAGTGAGTTTACAGGTCAAGAAAGGACCTGGCTTGTTGTTACATCATAATGGTTACATAATTTGAAATAAGGAATGATTATATATAAATAGTGAAGCAATTAGACATTATGAATTCAACTAATTATGTCTATATTATTGTATGTCTTCAGTTATGGCATAATATCTCGAAGACATCTTCTGAGGTCATACTTTTAAATAATGACATGAAATTTTGAAAATGAAACTATATTATAAATATGGGATTGAAATCACAGCATGAAATCTGAATGTAATACGTTGAAATGATAAGTTATTCAATTGAAACACTGCACTTGTGCAGTTCAGGCTTTCCGTTAAACATCCAGTGTATTGTGGTGTCATTCGTGGCTCAGGGCTATCATTACACCCATTCTTTTCTTTAATGATCTGGAGAGTGAGAGTCTGAACAGCTCACTCTGTTCACATCGCACTAATTGATACTAATTGATAAGGTTCATCTCCCTGTTTCCAGTAAGTGTTTTAGCCATAACAGGCACGCTGAGATCAGCACTTTTGGATCTGCACTGAGACCAAGCGGGCGTCGTTTAATATTCCGCTCCAGGCCACAGCTGTCCTCTGAGGTCGTCTGTCTGAAAGTCTTTGTGCTCAGGTCCTGACGTTAACATGGTGTCTGCACACTAATTGCACGAGTAGGCTAATGAATCAGTCTTTACTTTAGGTGCAATAACAACAAAACAAAAAAAAAACACACACACCATGCATTTTTTTAATATATATATATACAAAACAAAAAAGGCTATAATCGTATAGAATAGGAATGAAACGAAAAGGAAAGGTAGGAAAAGATAAAAAATAAAAAGCCTGCAAAAACGAATGCGGTTTTCAAGGCTTTTTGCAGAGACCGGCCACCAGTAATTGCCCCCACTTATGCTAATTATGCACTCAGAGAGAGAGAGAGAGAGAGAGAGAGAGAGAGAGAGAGAGAGAGAGAGAGAGAGAGAGAGAGAGCAAGAATGGAAAAGAGGGAATGGCACTCAGCGAAAAAGAGAGAGAGCAAAGAGGAAGCTTACTCAATCTGTTTGCGGTACCGAACATGAGAAGGTTTTCTTTTTCGGATGTTTAAAAGCAGTTTGTCTGAACTTTTCCAAAGGCATTATTATTATGGGAAATGATTGCTAATGGCATTAAAGTGCTGCCAAATAGCACGGAAAAAGAGGAAGAGGGCTAAATGGAGGTTAGGTCACTCACTTCTTGTGGTCCAACTTTAATCAAGAATATCTAAGTCTTCGTATACAAGTGCAATATTGCTCGAATGATGGCTCGATCCACACCATGACCTCTGAGCAACTGAAGTAAACAAATGTGTGTAGACACGATGGGTGTGAAGTGCAGAATTCTGTTGACAGGATGAGCTCTAAAACCAGCTAAATTATGATGGATCATGATGCTGGCTGTGTGCATCTGTGTGCACACGTTGTGAGAGATTTGTCCAAAAATACCTCACATTATTATATTTTCAGAACTCTTTTGCGGACCCTTTAAATAAAATAACCTGAAAATGTAAAATAATTTCCTTCGAATGCTTCCTTTATTTTTCCATTACTTAAAAGCAGGCTAATACTCACACTGTGATTTTGGACATCAGCGAAACAACAACTGACAGGCCAAATAAAATATAATTAATGGCCAGAGCACAGTTAATGACTTGCCATTAATAATCATTGCATTTCTTTACAGTCTGTCTTCAAATAATGACATATCGTGAAAGAAATAATTAAGTATTAATTAAATATGCAACAACATAATATTATAGAAAGGAATTATGTAGTCTAAATAATAAAATACCTTTAAATAATGTTTTAAAACCAGTAAAATGATAAAATATCTGAAATGGACAAGTTATGACATTTAGAGTGGCATTTCTTTAAATAGTTTGTTATAGAGGCAAAATATATTTAGAATAAAAAATATATATTATGTCAAAATATGTATATGATGATATGGATGTGATATGATATGGTCTTGATGGTCTTTTTTTTTTACCACAAATACTGTAGCGTTGTCTGAGGCCTATAAATAGAATTGACATCATTTACATTTATAGATTGTAATCCACAGAAGGTACACAAAAAGTCTATTTATAATGATGTTAGGCAGAAAAACAGCTTGGATGGTAATCAAGATTATTGAACTTTGAGATTTAAGTGTACAGGAAACAGTCTGTTACTCTATGCAATGAAACCCTTACTATGTGAATCCTCCAGCAATCTGGGACATAAACACTGAGATGAGAGAAAAGAAAAGAAAAGAAAATAATCGACTTTGCAAATGCAAAAATCAGAAGTGTAGGTGCATATGCAAAGTTATGCAGGGATAGATTGGGTCTATATTGTTATTCACATTTATAAAAAGGTCTGTATGTGTGTGTGTGTGTGTGTGTGTGTGTGTGTGTGTGTGTGTGTGTGTGTGTGTGTGTGTGTGTGTGCAAAGCATGCAGAGGTAGTGTGTAGCCTATGCTGTTATTTGCATTGCTTTGGTGTGTGCATGTGATGCCTCTCATGATCAGAGGGTAATCTGTGTCTGTATTGATGGTAGAGAGGCAGTGGAAAGGTGTCATTGATAAGCCTGCTGGCCTGTAGGTACAAAATGGGGCAGAATACTATTCCTGTCAGCCCAAAACCGGATCTGAGACTGAAATGTATACAGCTTTATTACGTTTTAATGAGCAAAACCTCAGCTGGTCTTTTTTTTTTCTTTTGGTTAATGGCCTGCACCATTTTAGCTAAAATCCCATCTTTGCATTGTGCATGTAGCTTAAAAATAACCAGTTATCTTTCACTTTGTCGCTCGCTATAGTGTGAACGTAGAGTAAAACATGATATCGGATTCCACTCACAGCAGAGCCATTCCAATAGATAATAGCGGAATTCATATAAAGCTAAGCATTCAGTTCTCTTGGATATTCACTCGAATACGGCCCGATGCCCTGGTACACACGATATTCCCGCAGGCAGATGATTTTATTACTGTTTCACCTTTCCACCAGACTGATGGGTAAATTCAAGAATGTTCCGTGGTCATGTTGAATTCATTTCGTGCAGACAGACAAAACCCAGATAAAAACAAGAGCTATATACAGGGAGTGCAGAATTATTAGGCAAATGAGTATTTTGACCACATCATCCTCGTTATGCATGTTGTCTTACTCCAAGCTGTATAGGCTGGAAAGCCTACTACCAATTAAGCATATTAGGTGATGTGCATCTCTGTAATGAGAAGGGGTGTGGTCTAATGACATCAACACCCTATATCAGGTGTGCATAATTATTAGGCAACTTCCTTTCCTTTGGCAAAATGGGTCAAAAGAAGGACTTGACAGGCTCAGAAAAGTCAAAAATAGTGAGATATATTGCAGAGGGATGCAGCAGTCTTAAAATAGCCAAGCTTCTGAAGCGTGATCATCGAACAATCAAGCGTTTCATTCAAAATAGTCGACAGGGTCGCAAGAAGCGTGTGGAAAAACCAAGGCGCAAAATAACTGCCCGTGAACTGAGAAAAGTCAAGCGTGCAGCTGCCAAGATGCCACTTGCCACCAGTTTGGCCATATTTCAGAGCTGCAACATCACTGGAGTGCCCAAAAGCACAAGGTGTGCAATACTCAGAGACATGGCCAAGGTAAGAAAGGCAGAAAGTCGACCACCACTGAACAAGACACACAAGCTGAAACGTCAAGACTGGGCCAAGAAATATCTCAAGACTGATTTTCTAAGGTTTTATGGACTGATGAAATGAGAGTGAGTCTTGATGGGCCAGATGGATGGGCCCGTGGCTGGATTGGTAAAGGGCAGAGAGCTCCAGTCCGACTCAGGCGCCAGCAAGGTGGAGGTGGAGTACTGGTTTGGGCTGGTATCATCAAAGATGAGCTTGTGGGGCCTTTTCGGGTTGAGGATGGAGTCAAGCTGAACTCCCAGTCCTACTGCCAGTTTCTGGAAGACACCTTCTTCAAGCAGTGGTACAGGAAGAAGTCTGCATCCTTCAAGAAAAACATGATTTTCATGCAGGACAATGCTCCATCACACACGTCCAAGTACTCCACAGCGTGGCTGGCAAGAAAGGGTATAAAGAAGAAAATCTAATGATATGGCCTCCTTGTTCACCTGATCTGAACCCCATTGAGAACCTGTGGTCCATCATCAAATGTGCGATTTACAAGGAGGAAAACAGTACACCTCTCTGAACAGTGTCTGGGAGGCTGTGGTTGCTGCTGCACGCAATGTTGATGGTGAACAGATCAAAACACTGACAGAATCCATGGATGGCAGGCTTTTGAGTGTCCTTGCAAAGAAAGGTGGCTATATTGGTCACTGATTTGTTTTGTTTGGTTTTGAATGTCAGACATGTATATTTGTGAATGTTGAGATGTTATATTGGTTTCACTGGTAAAAATAAATAATTGAAATGGGTATGAATTTGTTTTTTGTTAAGTTGCCTAATAATTATGCACAGTAATAGTCACCTGCACACACAGATATCCCCCTAAAATAGCTAAAACTAAAAACTACTTCCAAAAATATTCAGCTTTGATATTAATGAGTTTTTTGTGTTCATTGAGAACATGGTTGTTGTTCAAATTAAATCCTCAAATAAAATTAATCCTCAAAAATACAACTTGCCTAATAATTCTGCACTCCCTGTAGTGGCAGCATAAGTGCCAGGTCATATCATATGAGCAGGAAAGTATGTTTTAATGGCAGGAGCTATGAATATCTACAAACAGAAAGGGGGAAATGAGGAACTGGTAAGGAGAACATGAAACACATTTTAGGGAAGAAGAAAGTATCCACTCACAAGATTAATACACAATATATGACGAAAAGCAATTAGAGTTAATTCAATATTTAAGTGGAAATTAATTAACTTAAATCTATAAGAACAAGTCAAAATATACTTATAATTATATACACAACCAAGCACAGCTAATTGTCAAATTTCTCTGGTTGAAAAAAACGATAGCTGGTAATCATCTGACTTGTTGATGATGGGCTATGCGATTTGCGCTGTTTTTATAGGAAGAAAGAGCAATAAGGGCACATGTGATTAACATATGGAGACTACTAGGGTTGTGCAGCTAGGTATGGTTCCCTTTTGAGTCTGATTCCTCTCAAGGTTTCTTCCTCATGCCATCTCAGGGAGGTTTTTTTGCCACAGTTGCCACTGGCTCACTTATTAGGGACATTAAGATTGCAAGGGACAAACTTTTAGGCACTAAACTTGTACATTCTTTGTAAAGCTGTATTGAGACAATGTCCAGTGGTGAAAGGGCTATACAAATAAAAATGAATTGAACTGAACATATTTGTCGAGGAGATATAGTACAGACAGTAATAGCTGCAATACAAAATACTTTACACTGGGGAAATCATGTTAGTTTTCTTTTTATGCTGTACCTAATAAAGATTTGGGGATCACATACAAGTTCTTACAGAACCATTATTATATTATTGTGCTTACATTTTATCCTTGCCCTCCCACAAAAATAGGTGGCTAAACTGGCTACAGGGGTCTGCTATGCATGCCAATATGAAGAAATTTGATTTCCTCTCAATCAGCTGTTTCTTAAAGCAAAAAATAAGTTCACAATGAACTGTTGGCCAATGAAAAGGCCAAATATGCAAAACAAAATTGAGAGCCTCTGATCTGACAAACAAGAGTAAGTGCAGTGAGTAGTGCTGAAGTGTGAATTGTCTATGCCCAAAAATTAGTCAGCGACTGGGAATTCAGAGCTAAAATTGTGAAGCATGAGCTACTGTAGACTTTGCGCATTTAGCATCTTAGACATGCTAGTACGAGGAAATTACAGTATCTAAGTGACTATGGGTTCATTATCAGAACACAGATGGCAGGGGCTTCGGTCATAAAGACTGCTCAGTCACCGGGCAGTGTTTGAAAGGAACAGTGACTTAAGTGAGTTTTGAATTTAGATCTATGGGAAAAGCCATCAGTAAATATCATTGAAACACTTTATCTTAAGAAAAAAACAAAACAAAAGGGCAGCTGTTCTCCAGGTGGCTTAGAATACAAATGCAGGACATGATCAGACTGTAAAAAGAAGAGAAATGACTGTCCATGTCTCAGAGAGGAATATTATAGGGTAGGAGTGCATAAACCTTGAGTTGAAAAGACAAATGTGTGTTCGAGAGCTCTGCAATGCAAATAAAAAAGCTGTAAGCTCTGGTCTGGTCTGCAGAAAAAATGTGATCTGCGCATCCATGACTTACCTTTCATTACATTCTCAATAAGTAGGGGAGTGCAAGTGTGGCATACATCAAGAGAACAATCCAAGGCTCAGTGCTTGACCCCTGAGTGAGCAGGTCCAGAGAATTTTGTTTGCTGTAGTAGGCATTTATTTTGCTCACATTGATTTGGATCCACTGTTCCTTTAGGCTGAAAAAAACAAACTCGCAAAAAAGTTGTCTTTGGTCATGAGTTGGTATCCAATGAAGACTCATTTATAGTAATTGCGACCAAAGAGAACTTACGTTTTTTCATTTGATGAGGGTTCAGACAAATGAAGTGAAGGCAGTTTAATGAGACAACAATAGACAAAACAAAACCATCAAAGTCAATGATAAGAAAATATAGGGCCAGGCAATCAGCACGAATCAAAACCAGAGAATCAAGCATAGTAATAACAAGGTTGACTAAAAGCACAAGCAAATAGATTGTATACTTTGTTAAGACACACAGACTAATCAACCAGAGGGGCATATTCCTGATTCTGGATATTCACTGGCACTGGCACAATCTGCCTGTGACCACTACTCATACTGAAAATTTAAAAAATCAGCTTTAAAAACAAAACTCAGGATAGTGTGTTGGTAACAGACAAAAAAAAATGCTTTTGCCCTAAAGCTCACTTTGAAGAATATTTAAGTTTATCCGACTGCATTTTCTGCACAAGCCTGGCTTATGCCGTTTGATGATGCAAGCAGAAAGACATGTAATGAAATGTCAGTGTAAATCAGTACAAAGTTCTTAGTTCTCAGTGAACATCTATACCCCATGATTAAATATTTCCATTTAATGGGAGTGGGCTCTTTCCAGGACAACTATGTCCCCAGTTTGATGAGGGCACTCGGAGTGGTTTGATGAGTGTGAAAATCATATGTAATCATATCCTTGACAGACCAGACACACAACAACCCCAACCCATTAACACATACTGTATTGAAGTTTAAATGTTCTCCACCATCATCATCATAACACTGTCATGTAATGGAGGTACAGGAGGATGCAAGTGCAGTAAATGAACATTTTATGTAAACTTTATGGACAAAAGAAATGACACCTGACTTTTCCAGCCATATGTCGGTCTTCCCCAAACTGTTACCACAAAATTAGAGGCACACAATTGTATACAATGTCTTTGTGGATGCTATTTATTTTTCCTTTACTTGAACTAGGAGACCGAAACCTGTTGTAGCATAACACTGCTATGGTGCTCAAAGCAAGCTCCATGAAGTTGAGTGGCCTGTTATAGAGCTTGTTATAGAGCTGTGACCTGAAACCTATTGAACACCTTTAGGATGCATTAGAATGGACCCCATGCCTCCTTAGTCTACATCAGTACCTAACTTTACGAATAACCTTGTGGCCAAATGAGCACAAATCTCCACAAGCACACTTCAAAATCTACTGGAACATTTTCCCAGAAGAGTTGAGGTTATTATTATATCTGCAAATAAGAACTAGATTTGAAAAAGCAAATACCAAGGTGTCTACACACTTTTATCCATATAATGTATATAAAATCCAGAAAGTTCAAATTGAACTCCACAATCATAAATGTAATTTAGGTGTGGGTCAAGCAATCAACAAGCTCCATAACTAAGGGAAAATCAAAGATGATAAATGAAAACGGGATTGATATGGACAGGCAGCAAACACTGAACAATACTTTATACAGACAATTAGGACACACAAGGGAAATAACCAAAAAACAAAACAGGGGCAGGGCATGATATAGAACAAAGACACACATAGCTAGGGCCATAGGGCTGAAAACTTGCACCAGGGGGATCATCTCTGGCAAAAAAAAACACCTGCTGATGGATAAATTGTGCCCACTAAAATACTTCATGCTGAGGTGCACTGTCATTGAGATGGGCCAGGATAAGTTTAGTGAGTGAACACTTTAAATTCACCTCATAAGATGCAGATATATCATCAGTCATCAACCACCATTCGGCCTCTGATTTTTTGGGCTAGCTCTCTCTCTACATGTCAAGTTAAGTGTAAAGATTTAAATCAGAGAGAATGTAAAGACATGCCTAAAGTCTCCTATTGGTATCAGGGTATAGTTTGTTCATGGTCTTGCATTTTTATTTGTATCCATGTTAAGTTGTGTACATAAAAAACCCAATGTGCACATTTAAACTAATTTTGCAGTAGTCAATGTCTGACGGTGTTCAATTAACTTATCAAATAATATACTTTGTGTACAAGTACATTAAAACGTACATAAAAGGGTTACATTTTAGCGAAGGTAGGAGTGCCTACGCTCCAACAACTCTAGATTATGTAACTTGCCAAAAGAGTTTAGATAAGAAACTATAATTTTAAATAAATTCAAATCCTTGATTGACATAATACAGGGAGTGCAGAATTATTAGGCAAGTTGTATTTTTGAGGATTAATTTTATTTGAGGATTTAATTTGAACAACAACCATGTTCTCAATGAACACAAAAAACTCATTAATATCAAAGCTGAATATTTTTGGAAGTAGTTTTTAGTTTTAGCTATTTTAGGGGATATCTGTGTGTGCAGGTGACTATTACTGTGCATAATTATTAGGCAACAACAAAAACAAATTCATACCCATTTCAATTATTTATTTTTACCAGTGAAACCAATATAACATCTCAACATTCACAAATATACATTTCTGACATTCAAAAACCAAACAAAAACAAATCAGTGACCAATATAGCCACCTTTCTTTGCAAGGACACTCAAAAGCCTGCCATCCATGGATTCTGTCAGTGTTTTGATCTGTTCACCATCAACATTGCGTGCAGCAGCAACCACAGCCTCCCAGACACTGTTCAGAGAGGTGTACTGTTTTCCCTCCTTGTAAATCGCACATTTGATGATGGACCACAGGTTCTCAATGGGGTTCAGATCAGGTGAACAAGGAGGCCATATCATTAGATTTTCTTCTTTTATACCCTTTCTTGCCAGCCACGCTGTGGAGTACTTGGACGTGTGTGATGGAGCATTGTCCTGCATGAAAATCATGTTTTCTTGAAGGATGCAGACTTCTTCCTGTACCACTGCTTGAAGAAGGTGTCTTCCAGAAACTGGCAGTAGGACTGGGAGTTCAGCTTGACTCCATCCTCAACCCGAAAAGGCCCCACAAGCTCATCTTTGATGATACCAGCCCAAACCAGTACTCCACCTCCACCTTGCTGGCGTCTGAGTCGGACTGGAGCTCTCTGCCCTTTACCAATCCAGCCACGGGCCCATCCATCTGGCCCATCAAGACTCACTCTCATTTCATCAGTCCATAAAACCTTAGAAAAATCAGTCTTGAGATATTTCTTGGCCCAGTCTTGACGTTTCAGCTTGTGTGTCTTGTTCAGTGGTGGTCGACTTTCTGCCTTTCTTACCTTGGCCATGTCTCTGAGTATTGCACACCTTGTGCTTTTGGGCACTCAGTGATGTTGCAGCTCTGAAATATGGCCAAACTGGTGGCAAGTGGCATCTTGGCAGCTGCACGCTTGACTTTTCTCAGTTCACGGGCAGTTATTTTGCGCCTTGGTTTTCCACACGCTTCTTGCGACCCTGTCGACTATTTTGAATGAAACGCTTGATTGTTCGATGATCACGCTTCAGAAGCTTGGCTATTTTAAGACTGCTGCATCCCTCTGCAATATATCTCACTATTTTTGACTTTTCTGAGCCTGTCAAGTCCTTCTTTTGACCCATTTTGCCAAAGGAAAGGAAGTTGCCTAATAATTATGCACACCTGATATAGGGTGTTGATGTCATTAGACCACACCCCTTCTCATTACAGAGATGCACATCACCTAATATGCTTAATTGGTAGTAGGCTTTCCAGCCTATACAGCTTGGAGTAAGACAACATGCATAACGAGGATGATGTGGTCAAAATACTAATTTGCCTAATAATTCTGCACTCCCTGTAGTGATAATAATATACATGATGAAATATGACAAAACTGACTAAATGTAAGCCTTCACCCTAGAAGATATGCCACGTTTATATTTTAATAACTTTTTGTGTGTTTAGCAACTCTAATTCTAATTTGCAGGTTGAAACTGTGTTGATAGAGCAATTAGCTCACAAACTTCTTTTTCAGTCAACATTGAACATAACTGAAAATATAAATCTAACATAGTAGTAGTGGAGAAGGCAAATGTTGGACTCAAAGATCCAGAATGCAGATAGAGTTGGGCTTGGTTAGTTCGCATGCAACAAGATGGGTAGATTAGCATGATTCTTGATTGGAGCTTTGGAAGCTGATCTGCTTGTGTAGAGTGTGTAGATGAGGAAGTGGGAATGCTGGACAGACTAAAGGAATAAACCAGTGTTCTCTTTAGGTAGAGCTACATTTACAACATTTGTAAGCTGTCCTTATATAGAGTGATGTACATTTATTATCTTTATATCACGGAACAGTTGAAGGTTAAATGGCATTGCTCAAGTGCCTAAAAGTAGCGGTTTAAGGAGTTAAAAATGATCTTCAAATCTGAAGTCTTAACCATTGAGCTACCACCACCTAGAACCTCCTGTTGGCACAAGTAAGTGGGTTTATGGCATTGTGAGAATCATAAGAAGATATTAACCAAAGTGAAAGTTTCAAACATAAACAGTCAGGAAGACAATTGTGTTCGGTTAAACCCTAAACCAGCCATATCACCTTGTACATCATATGGTAGTACACACAAGTCCAAAACCATCCTATAAAATGTAAACATTGTGGTAGCAATTTGGGGAATAAGCACATAGGCCGGAAAAGATGGGTGTCCCAATACTTTTGTCCACTTTTGTATATAGCAAGGAAGAGGAAGGAGAAGAAGAAAAAAATATTCAATATAATTGAATAAGAAAACATTTCTAAATATTTCACTATTACTGAACATCAGCAACATGCAGAAGCAAATGATGGTTCAGTTTAATCTAAGTTGAGTTAAGACTAAGTTGCTTCAGTTTAATATATTTGCATGTAAAGGAAATCTGCCACTTATTTAATATTAAATTCTGTTTAATGGATGCTATTCTTTACTGGAATGACTGGCAGGTCGACAGTGACGTGATAAGAAAATTGCAAAAATAATTGCCTCTTTTTTTTTTTATCTACTCAGCTCATTAAGCAAATCAGATTGGACCCTGAGCACATACACTCCCTCACATGTACACAATTCTTAAACTGTAAACCTGAAACACAGCTGATGTGTACTGTAATTATAGAGTGCGTAGGTGTGTGTGAGACTGACAAGAGCGCAGCCTGTGTGAATCACACGCACACGTGTGAGGGTGTATTGTGAAATCGGCACTGGCGGCATTGTCACACATGATTATCACACTTATCGATATAACAAAATCATTGGGTTAATAACATAACACGATAGAAGACAGCAGACAATCAGTTGTCATCGGTAGACTGATGCTTCCTGTTGAACTATCTGATTAATACTAAATGACGCTTTTTTGCTTGCTTTCAATAATAATAATATATTATATATTAAATAATATTAAATGCCTATTGTGTTTTTGCTATTTGGTGCCACCTTCACTTTTTTTAAGAGAATGACAAATAATACACAGCATTGGTATGGCGATTAATCGTTTGGACAGGATCTTGTTAGAATATTTATATGGATAGTTTTTAGTTTTTAATTAATCTGCTTCCATATGGTCATTACAATTAATTAGAAGGGCTGCATCACTTGGTCAAATTAGAAACATCCCAGATGATAGAGCAACAGAATTCTCCATTTACATAATAAGAAGGGCTGTATTGTTTGGGATCATTCTGTGCACTCTTAGGTGGTTTTTAATCTGGTTTTATAGTCTAAAACAGAGGATAATTTGCATGAAAAGTAGGTAATGTAGTGGTACTAAACCATGTCGGATGCCTGTGTGCATAACTTGTGCCCAGAAAGTAAAGTAGCACTTAAATGTATAACATCTGGCAGACATCCTCATCCAGAGAAACATACAGTTCTGAAATCTAATTCATATAAATGAGCATTAAGGTCTTATTCAAGGGCCCAGCAGGGGTGGCATGGTGGTGCTGGGATTTGAACCTATAACCTTCTGCTCAGAAGTTCAATATCTTAACCACTGAACTGCCATTTCCCTGCATAACTTGCATGCATTTTAGCTGATAATGACTTCATTAGTTTCCACCACACACATACGCCATGAATACTTTGCCATTAGCCTTTTTCTTTAATAAACACACAATTTGCTAGCAGGAGCTGGCCGCTCTCTCGTGTACATGTGATGAATTGAGCTATGCGACAAATATAAGTGCAAGTCTCCGGCACTCTGCTGCACATAACAGCATGAACACAGCTAGAATCTAATATTTCCTAAGGAGATGAGTTGCTTGATGGTGCAAAAGTTGTCACCGGATGTGCCTCCACAAAGCACGACGTGATTCTCCTTGGCAAAACGAGCATTTTTTTGATAGGTCAAACGTCAATCTTTGCCAGTGATGTAAAGTTTAAATCACCTATTAGTGTGCTGAGCATTTTGAGATGTCATGTCTGTGTTGCTATTTTGATATGTCCAAATTCACCATGTGATGTCACTCTATCAACAATCGACTCACTGTGTAGGGTGGTTGGGCATGTCACATACCCATGTCCGAGCTTGTTTATTTTTTGCATATTTTGTCCGTTAATGAGCATGTGACCACACGTCATGTTTTTATATTACCCACAATGCAATTCCCCACGCTGGCCTGAGTTCTTTGAAATGTCACATCAGCCCCTAAACACTTAAAAAGCAAAAAAAAAAAAGTCGTGTTTTTCATGCACATTTATGATAATGTAAAAATGAACACTGCAGTGGAATTAGATAGAAATCACGTAAGTCTGAAATTCCATTAATAATGCAAATTCAAACCAAGTGTGAACAATTTCAGAAACACGAACTTCACCTGAGCCGCCACTAAATGAGCATATTCAGGGAGCACATTAAATGGCAGGGTACATCCTTAAATAGTAGGATATGATACAAAATTATAGTTTTACACATCGAGCACCCTAAATTGTTTGTCATTAAGAATGCAGCCTGATAAAGCATTGAAACATAAAATATAACCTGTGGTCTGTTTTGGGCTGTTAATTAAATCATGTTTCACAAATAAATCGCTGCTTTTTATTTTTTCAACAGCAATAAAAAAATTCAAATTTAAAATTTGTGATGTTAATCGTTTTTGTTAAAATGCTTTTATATATATATATATATATATATATATATATATATATATATATATATATATATTCACTTGTACACTTCATGCTTCGTTAGAGGCAACAAACTTAGTCATGCATTATACACAGAGACTAGTGCACAGATTTTTTTCTTGAACAATTTGTGGTAAATGACCTTTAACCCTTCATCAGCATAGTAACAGATGGGTGTATGTCAGGAAATTGATATCCATATGGTGAATGTGGTTATTTTGATAACCTCTACATAATAATTGCACATACATATAAAATGATGCAGGATTTATGTATAATGCAATATGCGATATTCTTGGTATAAACGAACTCATAAGATTGTTTACTGAAAATAATATGTAGGAAAACAAGATGTTTGTCTAATTATATGCATGTGACTGTTTAAACCGATTTTGTGAACAAATAATGCCTGGCACAGGTCTGAGGCTTCTGATCTTTGTAGCAAAAGTCACAGGGATTACACTGAGCAAACTCCTAAAGTCTCTTGCGAGTGGTGTGTGTGTGTGTGTGTGTGTGTGTGTGTGTGTGTGTGTGTGTGTGTGTGTGTCTTTGCATATTATGCGACCAAAGTCTAAAAATCTTCACTTGTGTTCTTGTTGCTGTTCAGCTATGTTTTGCCTCAGGCAAGCTGTCGAACCTAAGCTACACACACACACACACACACACCCAGACACACACACAAATGCACCCACACAGAGGGTCAGTATTTGTGATTCAGTTTGTGACTTTCGACGTGTGGTCAGATTTAGCATTCAGATTGGACATCGGGACAAATTGATTTTCTCCTGTTTACAGCCTCCAGCAGCTTCTGATGACATCCTCTGAGTGCAAGTGCCTTATCATTAGTGTGTATGTGTGTGTCTGTGTGTGTGTGTGTGTGTGTGTGTGTGTATGTGTGTGTGTTTGTGGGTGTGTTCCCTTAACTGAGCCATTGCTGTGATCATGTTATTGGCAGCTAAATACTTAACAAAACAGATACTGTATACACACACACACACACACACACACACACACACACACACACACACACACACACACAGCATTAAATATAAAATAAAATAAATTATACAGAGAATATATGCAGAAGTAGTGTTCAACAGTACTAAAGCAACCTCTGAACTATTTGCCTTGGTCACACCTGGTTGTGGTGTGGAGGAGAAATGTCCTGTTGAAGTAACCAAAAATTATATTTTATTTTAAGCAGATGAAAACATATTATACACATGCAAATTCAGATCATTTGAATGATGAGATCACAATAGAACAAAAAACATTTTTAATACATTATTTTATTTTTCTGTCTTTATTTCTAAAATATTGCCATAATATGATATAATATTTGTTTATTTTTATTAGCAAGATAACATTAAATTATTATGCACATCATTATATATAATTATGATACAACATCACTGGCAAACCTACAATCAAGCCTTTACCTTAAGCTCATTAAACCTATTAAGCTCATTACCTTGAGCATTAACTACATACTGTAACATATTGTTTGTGTGTAAATTTTACACAGAGGTACAATTATACAATTAGTCAGGAATATGCTGAAATCGGCACTCGACTATGTTTCCCATCAGCCATTGCACCTCACCAACTCTAATCATACATCTGTATCATACCTGTGTCAGGTTTCCTGATTAGAAGCACCAGTATTGAGTTGCACCTCACTCATTGTCTTCATGAATGTTATCCAAGATGCAATTTATAGTTTTCTTGTTCCCTTTGCTTTGTTATTTATTGTTTATTGCTTTTTCTTTTCACGTTTCCACTGTCAATAAAAAAGCCTGAACTCGCATCCACCTCCACCTTGATTACACGGTGTAGTTATTTCCGACTGTATTGCCTCTGAAACTACATATAGATGTGAAAGTACACTTGCCTAACAATTAAATTATATCTTTCTCTTCATCACAGGAGCATGTTGAAAGACGAATTAAAGGGAAAAAAGTCTTATAGTATTGGGGCTGCTGTTCTTACTGTATGTTTTAATACACCTTGGTGTAGATTCAGCAAGTCTAAAACTGTAATAGATACTAGTAGACTTCTCTCAGCAATTTACATACGGTTTTTGGTATTTGATAGATCCTTATATATTTGATAGATAGATTTGATTTTAAATCATTCCACATGGATTAGGGCAAGGGACTTTTACTCAGAGAAAATAATTTATTCCTAGATGGATGCATGCTACTGTTTTTATTTGTACAGATTGGTGAAGAGTATTGATGAATCCTGTGTAGCTTTATAATGCATCTGATGTGACATTTGAATATCTTGGCTTGTGTTTTTAAGAGAGAAAGAGAGAGACCGGGATTGAAAAAGAGATTGAGAGAGAGAGAGAGAGAGAGAGAGAGAGAGAGAGAGAGAGAGAGAGAGAGAAAGCACATCCTGATTGGTGTACTGATTGGGTCTCTTCATTCAGAATGAAGAAAATTGGACAGCAAGTTGCCTCTGCCTTACAGTCATCTGTTCTTTCAACAACAATGCCTTTAGTTAACTCCGCAAGTGTAATCAATGTTAAGAGTGTATGTGTGTGTGTGTGTGTGTGTCTGTGTGTGTGTGTGTGTGTGTGTGTGTATGACACAAGAGGCGATCATGCTGGGTAACTGTACCTCATATTATTAATATATTAATAAAAAAAAAATTTTAAATCTTGTTATATAATGAATGTAAAAAAAAACACCATATAGAACACAAGCAGAGCAAAGATGATGATGATCAGGTGATCAGGAACGTCTCTGTTCTCAGTGTGCACAGTACAGAACAGTAACTTGTTTTGTCAATTTGGTTAATAAAACATTTAGATATCTTTGCCATAATTACTACAGTGGAGGCATTTGTGTAGGAAATATAAATGTTGGACAGAACACGTTCGTGTAAACCAACGTAAAAACAAAGAGTTCAACTATGAAACTATTAAGACACAATAGATATTATTGCAAGGTCGGAATGGACTTAGCCATGCTTCTCTATCTATATTAGCTTACTTACATTTGACACTTTTGGGGAGAACAACATGAATAATTATCCAAACCTGTATGTAGAAACTATTTTAGCTTTACTAGCTAAGCTACTGATTATTGCTTTTCCACACTCTCGATCTCCCCAAACTCATTCTTTCAATCACTTACTCTTATCTCGAACATTATGCCTCTCCAATCCATTAGCAATGCCATAGCATCTGGTCTGATGAATCAACAAGCAGTTGAACTTGACAGGTCTGGGATCTCCCCAGTGAAAATGGTGAACAGCTGTCATTACTGTGGCTCAAACTATTGAACATTGGAAATTTTTTTTGTAGTTCATATTACATTGTATTTCAACTACTTAAGTATTCTGCAAAGAACTAAAAAATGCAAGACATTGATTTAATTATTGAATAAAGGAATAATCTTAGAAAAGCTTAAAAGGAAAACTCATACATACATAAATAATACAATGAAGTATTCTGAAATCATGAACAAAACTGAATACAGTTAATACAATGGTATCGGTTACACCAAGTGTAATCTCTTTTTTATTTTGCTGTATTTATTTGTGTTTGTTTTGAGAGAATATTAGTCAACATATGTACAGTTGATTTAGCATATATTTTGATAGGCTCCAAATCATCAAATGTTTTCATTTGGCCCTTGCTGAATGTCTTAATATTTGTCCCATACTTAGTGGGATGTAGTCAACATGTATCAAGATGAAACCTTCTGGCACCACACTAAAAAAGTATGCCATGCTGAAGAGCAATAGTTTATATAAGTGATAAATCTAGTCCTAGAATTATTTATCTACATCCAATTCAGTGAAAAATGGTTGTTTCCACATGCACATGTGTTTTGATTTGTTCTTTTACATCCTGTGGAATGTGGAACAATGTAAATAATGGGGATTATTGTGAAAATAAGCTGCTATGACATACTGATACAGTTTAAATACTTGAACACTCGAATCCAAATAACATACATTCACAGTTGCATACATTGTGAGACAGCGATTGCAAACTAATTAGTAATTACTATTACTATAGTAAATGGTTGATATTTACAAGATGAATTTGATGCGCTGGAGAATATAACATTAAAATGAGAAATATTAGAAAAAAACAGCTTAACAGCAACACCAACAGCTCCATTATAAATGCTAATACAAACGCAAAAAGTAAATTAAAAACAGAACATATTCTATTCACAACAACAACAACGAAAAACGTCAAATGTTTAATGTATATACCATTTTTAAGAAAACATCAGGTAATTTTAAATTTGATGGCGAAACAGGTCTAAAAGTTGGGACAGGGCATCACAAAGCATAAAGTCTTCTATCCAAATACATTTGGGAACTGAGGAGGTCAGTTGCTGACGTTTTGGGAATGTTGTCCTATATGTGTCTGATACAGGATTCTAGCTGCTCAGCAGTTCTGGGTCTCCATTGTTGTATTTTTCTGTTTAATTATATGGCAAATGTTTTCAAATGTTGAACGTTCTAGACTGACTGGCCAGTACAGCACCTGGACTCTTATTTTGCACAGAAATTTCTCCAGAATCTTTGATAATATTATGTTCTGTAAATGATGATATATTCAACTATTTTGTAATCTTATGTTGAGGAACATTATTCTGAAATTGTTTCACAGATTGGTGAATCTTTACCATCTTTACTTCTGCGAGACTCTGCCTCTATAAGAGCCACTATTTATACCCAATCATCTTACTGACCTGTTGTCAATTAGTCTAATTAGTTGCAATTTTTTCTCCAACTGTTACATTTTTAGACTTTTGTTGCCCTGTCCTAACGTTTTTGAGATGTGTTGCGGCTATGACATTTAAAATTGCCTTTTTTTTATTGTACATTTCCTCAGTTAAACAATCATAAAAACATGTTTTTATGTTCTATTGTGAATAAAAGATGGGTTTATGAAATTCGCAAATCATTACATTGTTTTTGTTTAAATTGTACACAGTCACAAATTTTTTGGAACTATTTAATTTCTGTGAATGATTTAGAGTGGGATTTCTAGATTTAATAAGATGTAGATCTGTATATACAGTAAAAAAAAAAAGTTTGTTATCAGTATCCATTCAGTCAGTTTTATACTGCAAACATCAAAGACAGGTTTTAATTTCTCAATGCTGGCAAATGACCAAGGCTTTACGCAATTTTAATACATTCTGTTTCATGCCAGATGGTTTTTTCACCGCCACGAAAAAAACAAACAAACAAAAAACACAATGTGGATTATCCCTTATGTACCAAATGTGATGGATACTTTCATGTATTTTATTTTATTAATTTATTTAATTTTCAAAACCATTTCAGAACATTCTACAAAGATGCTCTTATAACAAAAATACTAAAAACAATAGAAAACCTAAAGAAAAAGACCACAAACTATAACCAGAAAACCCAGTGAATTCAAAACATACAGTGTTAATGCTAGGCTGGTGATTATTATCTAATACTCCCAATTAATCTGGATTACATTGGTAGGATACATTTAACACTAGACATATTAACAATCCAGTTTTATTCAATAACCAAAAAAAGACATTCATGTATTAATGATGTATTCATATATATTTTATACAATATGCTATCAAACTGAATTACATCTCCCACTATGGCTGAGATCAGAGATAGCATTAAGGGTGCAGTGGATGCAAAAAAAATGTTAATGAGATTCCTCAACATCTAAACTGCAAGATGTCACATACAGACCTCTGAAGGGAGAAATTGTGTGTCGTCTCGATCCAGAAGCATCATTAAAACAAAGATTTAGCTTTTTTTGCTAACTCACACCAACGCAGGCTCTCTAATTAGCCACAGAAGTGCTAGAATTGTTAAAAAGCGACATGATGTCGGCACGGACAACCCGTAAACACGTCTGCCCATTCACAGCAAACACTTTTAGGCTAAAAAACATTCCAAAGTAATTTCAAATCAAAATAACAAGGCAGCCACCTGGGCTTACAGACATGCAAATTAGCATTCGGGCTTTGAACGTGGCACTATGAAAATACAAACCTAGAGAAAGTAGCATAGATGATCTTCGAACTCAATGCGAATAATTTAATTGAATGTAGATAAGAGGAGACTCTAGAGTGTTTCCTTTTACAACAATACAAGATTATATTCTACACTCTGAATGTAACCAAAAATAAATATTTTATTCAGAATTGAATTGAAGGAGCAATTTTTCATTCTAGAATTCAGTCATTCTAAGTTATCAAGACCAGGATCTTGCATGATGCAGGTTTTGTATTATGTATATAAATTCAAATCATTGGGAATAAATGATGTTTTGATTCCTTATAAATAATAATAATTGACATGTAATGAGGAGGCGAATGGCAGTGAATATATTTTCGATAATATATATAAAAAAACAATGCACAAAATAAGAAACAAAGCAAAATTTTATTTAGTTTGATTAGTTTATATACATTGTATAAAACCTGCATCTTGCACGATCCTGGTCCTGAAAACGCAGAATGACTAAACAAAACAAATTTTCAATTAAATTCTAAATAAAATAATATTCAAATACATTCCGAGTGTAGACTTTAATTTTGTTTTGATGTAAAGGGAAACACTGCAGTGACTCTTCTTATTTACATTCAAATAAATTATTCACACTGCTGTAAGAGCATCAATGCTACTCTGGTTTGCTCATTAGGAATGAACTAATACATGTAAAAGTTATGTTTATATATTATTTTTTTCCTTTGTGATATTTTGTGATAATTTTTATTGTTAAGAGTGGTATACCAATCAAATTAATAAAATGTTTTATTTTATTATTTTTTTTATTGTATATATGCTTACATAAAACGTAATTCATGATTGCGTATCTGTGTTCGAAGAAGGTGATATTCATGTTAAAGCTTTTAATAATATGCAAGCAAAACTTACAATTATGCAAAAATGGACAAACCCTGTCCTAGTGATAATGTTAATATTCTCACACTCGAGCCAGACAGAACCTTACAAATTAGCGTGTGAGCGTATTTTGTGGCCATGTGCGACTGAGAAAAACCGGAAGGATCTATGACAAGCTGTGGAGATAATGATGTCACAGTGTGCTGCGATGAGACATTTTAATCCTATTTGCTGGTCATCCCTGTCAAAGCAAGCACTACCGGGCACTTGGCTGAGCCAACACATGCTTTGCTAATCTGTTTTCCTCTCTTTTTCCTGCCATGTTCGTGATCCTACAGCAGTTGGCAGTTCAATGGAGGTTGATTTTGGCTTCACTTCCTTTCACTTTTTCCTTTTTATGTCATGTCGACTTCCCCGTGCGAATATGTCAAGAATCGAAACTAGATCTGTTAGGATAAACAAGCGTACATATCAGTAGAGGTTCTTGCTATGATTGATTTGCTTATGTTTTATATTTTGATTTTAAAAAGACATGAAAGTTGAATTCTTTATTACACTAATTTACTGTATGTAGTATCCGACAATAGTGGGCGGTCAGGGCCAGCAAAGCCTTCTCTGCTTTGCTGAAAAATATTAGATTTTTTGTCCAATCAGATTTCAACCCCCAATGTGCTGCCATATCTGCCCAGGGCCTTCAAAGTCTGTACTGCTGGCCTTTTTACCTTAGTCTCTATTAGCAATGGATCTGTTTCTTTAACCAATCAGATTTTAAATTCGCCTCACAGGGCAGCTAGCTGGCCCAGAATAGCGTCAGCATTTTTCTGTCCTCTGATTGGTTGGTCAGAGGGAACCTGTTAAAGCTAAGTTCGACTTTCAAAGCACATCTGTAGCACGCTGCACACATGAATACATCTGAGTTAGACTTTTTTATGCCTACAGAGGAAGAGAAATTGATTTTGTCTCGGATATTTTAAAAATAAATTTTGAAGAAAAGCTAGACATCATGAGGAGAGGTCGGCCAACCCCCGAAGCTAGCTAGCTTGTCTCAGCCTGGGTAAGGGTTTGTTTGCCACTTCCAGACCAGTGAATACGAGCGGTACCACTGACTTACAGCCCCTGAAGAGCGTTGGAAATTATGAGTATGCTTTTTCTGATGAGTAGGCGGTATTTTATTTCCAATTTTAATGTTTTAGTCATGTTATTATACAAATATTGATTCTGAACTGCTCCAGATGATGTAGGTGGCACAGTTGCGGTTGTAGTAAAGAGGTTTGGAGCTTGCTTTAATAAAATGGTATTTACCTCCATATGTTAAATGTCTCTCTCTCTCTCTCTGTAATGCCATGCGTTGTTATATTGCGTTTTTGTATTTTATTGATGGTTTCTATAATTGCAAAGTGGTGATATTAAGAGGTGGATTAAGTCAGGTAAGTCCCCACTGAAGGCCCAGGTACCAAATGCACGGCCCACCACTGGAATCCAATATATCAAAACAAATATCAGTAACGTTTTCACTAGAGCCAGTACTTTGCAAGTATTTTAATTAACATTGTATACAATAAAATGCTTCCTAAACTCTAATTGCTGTAACCTTATTGGAGTTTGGAGGCATTATTTGATCTAATAAATCTTTCTAAAAAAAAGCATTACAAACAAATCTTATAATTTCTATTATTGTAGTAAGTTAATCTAAGAAAAGGATTTGACTCTATAAGACGGAGGTCGAATATGGAGTTCTATATAGATTTTCCAGCAAGAAGAACTCTAATTGCCAGAATGATTTTTTTTTACTAATTTATGCTGCCTTGAATGTATTGAGCAATGTGACCATTTTTAAAAGGAATTTCTGATTTTAATCAAGGACTGGATCTTAAACTCATCACACCTCACACACAGTAATTATTTTCAATCAAGTGAAGCTGGAGAAAATTTCAAATCATGGAATTTTGGGGTAGGTTTTTTTATGATGCAGACAGCTATAAAAGGTTTAATGATGAAAGACAATCGATAATCACTTATACACACATGCATACATACATACACTATTATGTGCGGATTTTCTACAGTTCTGAATCTCTACATTTGCTGTTGAATAGTCCATATTTCTTGCTGCAGGCAGTGCCAATAAATGTTACTTGTCTATAAAAAGATTTAATTGCAAACTCAGGGGACCCAACTAACACTACCCACTTGGGTTTGCATTTTTGTTTAGATTCTAGGTATGTGTTTATAGCTAAAGAAAAAAAAATCCATAGATAATCAATCGGCCCAAAGCGACAAATCAAGGACATGTACAAAGAGAGGCAAAAATGTCAGCTCTTCAAGAAACACACTTTAAGTCTTTTTTGAGATCCAAATCCATCCAAACATAGCCCTAATCAAAGTACTAATATAAATGTTGTATAGGGTGTAGCTTTGTAGCTTATACAAGATTTCTGGCAAATCAAGCCTTGCAAAATTGGTGGCATTAGTGCCAGCCATTTGCTTGAGAATTACCCATTTATATTCATTACCATCAGACTCTGGGTTCAAACTAATTTGTTAATTATTCCTCAATGTGAAATATGCTTAAGCACCTCAAAACCAGATGTTTTATTTTACTCTCAACTCAATAAATAATGAGGGTATTGATTAGCTAGTATATTATGTTGCATTATATTAAATATTTGTCCAGGCTAATAGAAATAAAGATTTTTTTCTTACACAGACATTTAGAGTGAATGATCAATCACTGATCAGGAATTGATTAAAATAGCAGTCCATGTTTTATCCTGCCATAGAAGACAATAAAACGATGCAGTGTGCCAAAAATGGAGTCCACAAAGGTTCTTGTTTAATGACCTTTAAACAATTAATCTATTAAGTAATCAAATATAATATTATGAAAGTAGGTGGAATACTACATTACTAAAGTGTGCATAAAATCATGCATAAAAATAAACACTGTTTGGGATTTTTACTTTCGGCCTAAACAAAGTCTAATTTATTAGTGCTTTATATATCATTATTTTGACAAATATTTTTGTTGCGTATCCAAGAAGGAAAAAAAAGCCCTTTTTGGCAAGTCTTTTTGGGACATTGTCACATTTGGATGCTGAAATCCTTTGCCCATTCTTTTTGGCAAAATTGCTCTGTCAGATTGCATGGAGACCATCGCTGTGCAGCAATTTCCCTAAATCTTGCCACAGATTCCCAATCAGATTGAGATCTAGGATTTGATTGGACCATTCTAACACATTTGCGTCCTTGGTTCTAAACGACTCTAGAATGACATTGTTTGCTTAAAGACAGTGTCCTGTTGAAAGGTGAACCTTTTTGTAGGATTTCTTTTAGGATTTCCTTTATTGGGCTCCATCCATCCTGCCCTTGACTCTCAGCATCTCTATGAGATAAGATGAATGAGATAAGATAAGATAAGATGCAAAGCACTGTACTTTCATATAAGGATTTTTACTACCTACTAACTTTTGAGAAATTAAAAAATATAGAAAAAATAATTCTAGATAAGCCAAAAAAAAAAGTTTCAACTTGGTAGTGATTTTAAACATTTTAACTGGTCCACAATGTGTATTGCCATTCCTTTCTTTCTACCATTGGTAAATCGGAGTAAATTCTGTGAAAGTGTTTCCTGGAAGTAAGCCAACTAAATAGGATAAAAGTAGAACAATCCTAGATTCAGTTAAATGAGCATAGTGCAAATAACTATCTTGTATTGATTTTTGAATTATTTGCTTTAAAAAAATCCAAGGTTTGTCTGATACATGGATGAAGAAAGAAAAAGAGTAAGAAAATAATGCACTATACAGAAGTATAAGAGTAAAGATATAGAAAGAGAGAGAGAGGAAAAAAAGATTGCATTTGGTTTGATTTGTATGAGATGTTCACATTGTGAGTTTTCACATTGTGCTGTGTAATGAGGCGTGACACAAGTGTGTGTATTCAGCGTGGGCTTTATTGTGGGCAATCCAAGGAAAGTAGTCATAGTTCAATGCAGGAGTCAATAAACATGCAGGCACGATCAAAAAGAGAGTCCATAATCGAAATAACACATGTACGTGATGGAAAAATTGGACAGTAAAACAAGGAAACATACAGTATGTATGAGGCTATATAGACTATATGGATGAACATTTGTGGCTATGACCATAAGATTAATATGTGCTTTTTGAACATTCCACATTTAGACCTAGTTTGCTGTTTTGATAACCTCTTCTGGGAAGATGTTCCACTAGATTTTGACATTAGGACACATGGGTGTAATTAAAGTCAGGTACTTATGTATGTAAGGTGAGGAAGTCTAGGGTGCAGCAGGCACTCCAAATCATGCCAGATGTTTAATAGGGTCTAGGTCAGAGCTCTATAACAGGCTACTCAAGATCTTCCATTTTAAATTTTGTAAAGCATGTCTTTATGAAGCTGGCCTGTGTACAGGGACAATGTCATGCTGGAACAGATTTGGGTCTCCTAGATCAAGTGAGGTAAAAAATTAATGGTACCGAACCCAAAGGCATCCAATTGTGTGCCTTAAACTTTGTGGTAACCTTGTAGAAAAGGATCACATATGGCTGAAAGAATTAGGTGTACAAATACTTTATACCGATTATACATTAGAAAATTAATTACAAAGCCCATTTAAAAAAAAAAAAATAATACAAATGTATTTTCTTTTTTTAACATGGTGGATCATCTCTCCTACATGGCTCTGAGACAGTTTGGGAAGAGAATTGCACAAGCCTTTATAGGCAATTTTAAGAATATGAAACAAGACAGCAAACAGAAATTAGGTAGCAAATAGTCCAGAACAACATCCAGAACATTACATTATTTGAAGAACAAAACAGTTGAATGTTTTATTTCAAATAAGCTTGCAAAAAAAAAAATATGTTCACCAAATTGTTCCTTGTTCTACCCTCACCTCATGACCATGAACATCAGGACTCTTGACAGCACACAACAAAATCTTTTCAGTGACCCATGACACTTTTGGCTTTCTTTCTTCATTTAGCTCTACTTTATGCAGAATCCTGCAAATTGATTGTGAAAGCATGCTGGCTGCCCTCATCCCTGTGACAGCTACTTGGCATGACCATAAAGACGGCGAAAAATTCGAATGGAAAGTAGCAGAAAACTGTGCATATAAGAATAAAAATTCACAACCAAGGATTGGGGGAAAAAAAAAAAAAAACTGTAAGCGTGTTGACATTCCGCCAATCATTACACACCACCATATGATGGAGGCATTCGCAGGCCAGTATCAGAAAGGCTGTTTGTCCCTGATTAGATCTGTTGTTGACTGTCACTTGATTGGTCAAATGGCTTCTTGCAATGTGCCAAGGAAGACAAACATAGCCATGAATCTAGCTCATCTGTCAGTCAAGTAAAAATGGCTCGGTGAGGTTGCTAGATAAAAAAAAAATCATTCATTTCATTTATCATATTCACAGTGTATCCTCTCTTCATCATCTATATACACTGGGGGTCCATTGCTTTATTTAATATGTTGTTCACATAACCTTCATTGAAAGATGAATGACACTTTTCAGTGTAATCTACATATCAATTTACTTTAACTTATGGAGAAAAAGGGGGAAAATCATGCATAATGGTATAATGTATATGTTTGGAAAGCAGAGTAAAGATAATTGCACAAATGCTTGTATTAAGAGTGGAATTAAGCATGCAGTGAGTAATGCCAAAATTGCACATAATATGCAGAAGATTAAAGATTGCAAGAGCATTAAGTGCTCAATTATAACCCAAATTTGGAGTGATTATAACTATACAACTAGAATTATTCATGTAGCAATATATTGGCAATGGTGTAATGTACTGTAGGAAATTGATTTCAACTATCTTGTACTTCATTTGGGAATCTATGAAGTAAGCTAATGTGGCCCCAAAGAGATTGAAAAGGATTTATATTGATCAAGACGTATATTCGAATTCATTTCAAGTCAATTTTGCTAGAAAGGATATAAACATTATTGTGAACGTCTATGGATTGTACCACTTAGAATCCATTAATGTAGTTTTAAACAATACATACGGTTTTACAATCAAGTCTCCAATCAGTGAACCGTTGAGTACAATGATGAAACGATAATGATGGATATCTGGTGTCAGTCAGATGAGGATGGGTTTCTCACATAATTAACATTTTTTTACTTTTTACCACCTTCACTTCTGGCTCACTCATCATTGATCATTTCTTTGGGATAAATGGATAGAGAGAAAGTTATAGGGAGAAATGTATACATTTAAAACCTAAATACTAAATCTTTTTACAACCCCAATTCCAAAAAAGTTGGGACTCTGTAAAATTTTAATCAAAACAGAATGCAATTATTTGCAAATGTAAAATTTTAATCACAATAGACATAGAAAACATATAAAATGTATTAACTAAGCAACAATAATAAACTAATAATAAACATGAATCCACTGTGTTGCTTTTTGTTCATTTTGCTAGCTTTGGGGGTTTCAATTTAGCGGTAATGTATTACGTGTTAGCGGCCGGAGCAGCCCCTTTAAGAAGGTAGTGGATGTTGGTAAGACATGTGACCGAGGAGTCATGACATGCACCAAGAGTAAATCAGAGACAGATGTGGCGGAGAGAATCCGGTAATTTTCCAAAAAAAAAAAACGTTTAGAATCAGATAATAAAGAAAACAAAAATAATGTAAGTTATGTATTCTTTCTGTGTGGCCTGCTACCAATTGACCAACGGACCAGTGCCAGTCTGCGGTCCAGGGGTTGGGGACCACTGATTTACAGTACACATTATCAAAACTTTTGGGTTCCCTGGTGGTCTAGTGGTTAGGCTGCGGCGCTCTCACCCCTGCGGCCCGGGTTCGATCCCCGGTCAAGAAACCAACCCCAGCCATTAGGGTTGCATAAACCTTAGTGCCGGTCCCAAGCCCGGATAAATGGGGAGGGTTGCGTTAGGAAGGGCATCCAGCGTAAAAACATGTGCCAAATCAAATATGCTGATGATCCGCTGTGGTGACCCCTAACGGGAGAAGCCGAAAAAAAGTTTAATATCATCAAAACTTTTGAAAAAATCTGGTGTAATTTCTGTGCGCAAGGTACAATCCCTATTGTAAATAGTGCTATACAAATAAAATTTATTTTTATTGAAAATAATGAAAATCAAGGGTATCATATTTAATGATGCCATATACACTATATTGCCAAAAGTGTTCCCTCACCCATCCAAATCATTAAATGCAGGTGTTTCAATCACTTTCATGGTTACAGGTGTATAAAATCAAGCACCTGGGCATGCATTCTCAGAAACTCAGTGAATTCCAGTGACAGGATGCCACCTGTGCAATAAGTCCAGTCCTGAAATTTCCTCGCTACTAAATGTTTGACAGTCGACTGTTAGTGGTGTTATAGTAAAGTGGAAGCAATTGGGAACGACAGCAACTCAGCCACTAAGTGTTAGACAACGTAAAATTACAGACACACAGTGCACAGGGGTTGCCAACTTTCTGCAGTGTCAATAGCTACAAACCTCCAAACTTAATGTGGGCTTCAGATTAGCTCAAGCACAGTATATAGAGAGCTTCATAAAATGGGTTATCATGGTTGAGCAGCTGCATCCAAGCAGTACATCATCAAAGCATCGGATGCAGTGGTGTAAAGCAGTGAAGACGTGTTCTCTGGAGTGACGAATCACTCTTCACTGTGCAGGAGAACGGTGCTTGTCTGACTGCATTGTGGAAAGTAGAAGGTTTGGTGGAGGGGGATTAGGATGTGGGGTTGTTTTTAAGGTGTTGGGCTCAGCCTCTTAGTTCCAATGAAAGGAACTCCCAATGTTTCAGCATACCAAAACATTTTGGACAATTTCATGCTCTCAATGTTGTGGGAACAGTTTGGGGATGGCCCGTTCCTGTTGCAACATGACAGTGCACCAGTGTACAAAGCAAGACCTATAAGGACATGGATGCGTGAGTTTGGTGTAGAAGAACAGATAAGGCTTTTCTCTCCAGCCTTATCTGAAAAGCTGTTCTTTAAAAAGTCAATGCTGATCCAGATATCTTGTGGCGGTATGACAATGTAAGACGGTTATGCAACATCTTGAGTTCTTGCTAACTTTTGGATTGTTTAAGAATACATTTTATCTATCACAACAAACAAGTCAGAAAGCAAGTTATTTAAGTATGAAAAAGCTAAATTGAAACTGTCTGCTTTTTGGCTGTCATCACATCTCGCTGCACTCAGTGTCAAGCTACAGTCAAAGAATCCGACAATCTGTGATCAGATAACAGCTGTCCATGCTTTTCAGGAAATCTAAAGTTTTTCAAATTAATCTTCAAAGGCATAGTCTGCACTTTCCAAGACTACAGCGAATCCAGAACGAGAAAGATATTATTTTGCCACATACAGGGGAAAACTGACAATTTCCTGGGTGATTTGATGCTTTCACTGTCAGAAAAAAACACTTTCTATTCATTCAGAATGCTTTCCTCATCAAGAATGTGACAGCTTTCAGATGGAGCCAAGCATATCTTCCAAATGGGGAAATCGCTTATAGAGAAAAGTTAAAGATCGTGACAATTCAAATTATGGATAAAAGCTTGAAATTAAATTTTTCTAGTTTGAAAAATAAACCCTATATAGCTCCTGATAATAACACCAGACCTATTCTTGGTAAATCACAAATTCATATCTCAATAATGCTACAGCCACCTATGCATAGGAGTCAAAGGCGAAGCTGTCCATGCTCTCTGAGTGGAAAGGACAGCATTTCTCTCTTGACTAGAATTCCTCAGTTTTTGACAATTGATTATCTTTCAAAACTATTGGGACACCAGACTTTTCCAGCCATATGTGATTCTTCCTTTAACTGTTACCTCAAAGTTCAAGACAAATAATTGTATAGGACATCTTTAAAAGTGGTGGCATTAATTTTCCCTTCACTTGTACTAGGAGGCCCAAACGTGTTCTAGCAAGACAATGCCCCTGTGCTCAAAGCCAGCTCCATGAAGTTATGTTGTACATGATTTGGAGTGGAAGACCTTGAGAGGCCTGCTATAGAGCTCTGACCTCAACCCAATTAAACATCTTTTGGATGAATTGGAACACTGACAGAACCGCAGGCTTCCTTACTCTACATCAGTACCTGACTCTACTAACACCTTTATGGCTGAATGAGCACAAATTCACTTTAAAGTCTAGTGGAACATCTTCTCAGAAGAGTGGTGGTTTTTATAACAGAAAAGAATCACTAAGTGTGGAATGGGATGTTAAAAAAGCACAAACTAATCTTTTGGTTAGGTGTCCACAAACTTTTTTCCATATACAGTTGTGTATTAGGCAAATGATTAGACTAATAAGCAGTCATCCACTGCAATGTCAAACAACTTCTTGAGCAGTTTTAGACTATCTGAGCACACACAACAGAGCTATTGTCATTAATCAAGTTCCAGCCCAATTACTTCACAAAAATCACACAAATGACTTGAAACTAACACAGAATATTTGTGCATTGAAAATCATTTCCTCAGATTTGCCTTTCCTTTGACTGCACCAAAAACAAGTTCACTGTGATGCATCTGTACTGCATAATCCCCAGTTTACAAATATAATATATTTTAGATATTTATTTATATCTTAATATAAATTGTTCTGGACATGTGGACACAAATTTACTTTTACTTTGCCTTTTTTTATAGGAAATTCCTTTTTTTATATTGGTTATTTGCTATGAAACAGGATCTTGGTGGTATTTTTAAACTAGCCCAGTTTGGCACAAAAAAACATTCCCCTGAGAACCTGTTTAACTGTCCTATTGCTGCACCTTCTGTGCTGATAATGGGGCAGTGTCTATCCTGCCTCGGTAGGCCTCTATTAACTTTCATTCCTATATTTGGCCAAACTAACAACTCTATTGCACTATATGTGACTGAACAATACCTATTAAGGTGATAAAATAAGTGGAAAATCAGACTTTTGAAAATGGTAGTAAAACAGTTACACCATTAGTGCTTTGTTTTTCTTGTCTTGCTGATGTTTTCCTTATGACTAGCACTGATACATGATTGATTCAGCCATATTTCTACTGAAGGTAGGTTTAACTGGGCAACAAAAGTAGATTACACATGTATATTTGGATTTGTAATCCAGCAACCAATGTAATTGTTTAACCAAGCCCCTTACTTAACCCTTTAATGTGATCTGTTCTTTCATATCATATCCTATTCTATCCTTTTCTAATTGATTCGAATTCCTATTTTTTTCTCCATTTGGTTGAATTTGATTTCTATTACATCATGAAAATGTGCCTAAAAGCCCATTTAAGATTTGATTATGACTTTGGCATATCTAATAGCTACCTAGTCACTAAACCGAATCGTGGCAAGCATCCAGTATAATTTTCCTGCAATGTCTAAATTCACAGGATGTACCGCTTGAGTGCAGGGCTGAAGGTTAAACTGTAGCTAGCATTCAGAGCTAATAGGACTCTAATTTGAGGTGGTGCACTGACAACATTGAAATGGATTAAGGCCATGTACACTAATCTTTTCTCCCAGATCTGAATTTTGGCCATGTACAGTATGAATGTCATGTTATAGGTTAACTTTGGTACATAATCAAGATAAGCTGTATTGATATGTGTTTAATTACTTTCCTAAACTCAGTGTTTTTTCCTTTTTGGCATGTATATTAGCTAGAAGGATTTTCCTAGCATTACTTCTCCTTGTGAGAAAAGTGAGAAAATTGCATTTAAAGATTTTGGCTTGACTGTGCCACAGGAGCATCATGGAAATTTTGACAGTCCAAATCAGAATTGAAGCAGCTTATGTAATCACAAAGCAGACACAGAATTTACCACTGATTTTGTTAAACTGTCTCCTTACCCAATACGATTTTCTGCTGGAGGGCCAGATTGTTTTGGTAAAATGTATCTTCTTAGTGTGTCAAAGCATGTGAAATGCAGAAAAATAAACTATGTATTGCTCTTGCTCGGCCCTTATTTGGCTATAAATCACAGTGACATCTGAATGGCATTTCCCAAGCACACACTTTGTCGTATAATAAAGAATATGACATATGCAAATGCAGATGAAGAGCATGTTTATTAAATAAAACTAATGGTAACCCAAATGTAAAACCAGCATGGGTCAGCCGATCGGCAAACAACATAAACTAGGCAACGAGAACACAAAACCAAAACGAGATCAACAACTGGGAAAGCAGCGAGAGTAAACAAAGTCAACTGAATTTAAACCTCTGTAGTGAGCTGAATGAAAGCCGTTTTAAACTGTGGCTGTGATGAGTGTGTAATTGGAAATAGGTGTGACTGATCAGTATGTGGGTGATTGTGAATATGTTGGGAGTTGAAGTGAAGGGTGGAGTCATGTTTGAAGGATTGAAAGTGTTTGCTGGAAAATGACGTTATGTAATAACCAACAACCTCAAGGTCTATGTGACCATAATATATTTATATATACACACACACAAAAAGACATACAATGATGGATTTGAAACAAAGACTCCCCTCAGTACTGTATGTCTGCAAATATATTTAATCTTTCAACAGACTGATAAAAGTCGTGTGTATGTGCAAGAAATTTTGAAAGAGAGAAAAAAAAATCATCCCCACACCAACCTCTGTGATTAATGAAAGGTTTACAAAAGTCGACTGTTGAATCTTTATCTCTCCCGAATGTGCGAACCCCTCCTGACTTTTTCATTTCCGTTTTGTTCTTGTTGCTTACAAGCGATAAGAGTGTTAAATTACACACTCAGCCAACCTCACACAGTCAGATATAAACGCAACAGGAGGTCTTTTAAAATGCTGAGACACACGCCAGCACTCACACACACACACACACACACACACACACACACACACACACACACACACACACACACAACTGTACAAGTCAGTATATTCTGGTTTAGTTAAGCAATCCAGTCAGGTCTGATTGCTCGGATGCAGTGTTCTCAGGCTATGAAATACTGTGTATGTGTGTGTATGTATGTGTGTCTGTTAACAGGTTTTTTTTGTACAGTCTTCTGGATGATTACTCCTCAAAACACAGGAAGGAGGTGGCAAAAAAATTATAAAAATGAAAAAAAATCTGAAATGACAAACATGATGCGTTCTTCACCTCTTTTTCCAGTAGCCTGTAGATTGAATGAATTGGTACAAATTTCCAATTTTTGTTTGTTTTTTGCTGTAACACTTTTTATTTAAGCAATTAAAATATTGACGCACAATGAAAAAAAACATCAAAAACTCTAAATACAAAATAAACTAACGCTTAATTTGAAGGATTTTATTGAATTAGTATGTGCTGTCAATGGTAATCGTAAGACTTATTTATTTATTTTCCCAGGACTTTTCTAGAAATTTCCATAAATTTTTGTTAACGCAGTAAAATTAGAAGTGGTAAGGAAACAAAGGTTTTTAGCTGCGATACTGTACACTGTAATTGTACCTTAATAAATTACATGTTATAATCATTGACTTGATTGTGGTATAAGAATAATAAAATATGACCAGGTGTGCTGTGATGAGGAAAAAAAATAATAATTTGATGTATGGCATCAAACAAGACTATTACTGATCAATTTCCTATATCACCAAGCCCCCAGTCACCCCCACCAAACTCTACCTGTAGTATGTACTATGCTGAACCTGTAGTATGAGAACAAAAGGATGAGGGACCAAGGAAAAATTGAACACTATATTAAAGAGACATTAAAATGGAATACATTTGAACAAGACTAAGCATTTTATGAGCAAGTGTGTGAGGAAGCACAGGGCAGTGAGTGAGCATTCATATAGCGATGAGCTTAAAAGCAGGAGGTCAGAGAGAAATGTGCACAATGGCTGTAATGGATTCAGGTTTATAGCTAACAACAAAGTTTAACGTGTCTGCTCAGTGCTAACACACACACATACAATAGTTACACAAGCTTTTAGAGTCTGTTGTAGAAGGCTATAGTTTAACCTACCGGTATTGCTTACTTTTTTCTGCATTGTTAGCTGACACCTCATCTACAAGAACAAAATTGGGTTTTACCAACATTAATGGCCTTGAGGCAACAACATATTAATTCATTTATTTTCAGATGTCACTGTGCTAATTGTTTACTTCTATATAGGTTAATATGGCAATGAGACTAAAGTTAAAACACTAATTTTTTTTTTACAACATGCTTAGATTATTTCTTTTTAACTGAAGCTTGCTGAATGAATGAAAGCCCATTTAAACCCTGGCTGTGATTAGTGTGTAATTGGAAATAGGTGTGACTGATCATTATGTGAATGGACCACATTTGATAGACACTGACCACTGCAGACCAGGAACACTTCACTAATGCTGCAGTTTTGGAGATGCTCTGTATAGCCACACAGTTTGGCACTAACAGTTGCTAACATTCTATCTATCTATCTATCTATCTATCTATCTATCTATCTATCTATCTATCTATCTATCTGTCTGTCTGTCTGTCTGTCTGTCTGTCTGTCTGTCTGTCTGTCTGTCTGTCTGTCTGTCTGTCTGTTTGTCTGTCTGTACAGTACTAACTGTTTGCTCCTATATTGTTTAATATGGATATAAGACTAAAGCCATAACATGATTTCTTTTACAACATGCTCTTAATATCATCTTATTAACTTTCATGAATTTTGAAGTACAAGATGCATTTTTATTTTCCCTAAAACTATTGACACTGTTTAATACACCACTGTCCTCTAACTTTGTAAAAATATCAGGAAAAATTGAACATAGCATGTGCTCAATAACCAACAACCTCCATTACTGGAGAGAAAAAAAAATCGCAGCCTGCTGCATTCTGTGAAACGATAGGTTGTTAAAACCGAGACACTATTCTGCGTCATCAGTATTCACTAAATAAAGAAAAAAGCATCCTCAGCTTTTGGGGACAACCTGTCAAGTTTCTATTAAAATCTTTTTTATGCAGAGGTAATGCTTTAATTATGTATATAAATATAAATATTATTATACATCTACTTCCCACTATTTCCATTTCCATTTCCATTTTCTTATCAGGATTTATAAACCAGGTGTTTGGGGGGGAAAAGTGTTTGCTGTGTGTGATTTATTTATATGGAATAGTTCAGCTGTTGTAAAGACTGTGGGGAAAGGATGATTATTGTAGGTTTAAGTGCATTTTCTGAAAGAGACCTGTGATTACATAGTGCTTGCTTGTTATTGGGGACTAAATTCCGATTGCATTGGGTATTTTGTCAGAGTAATCTCCTGCTGAGAAACTGCCTAAACACTATGTGATATACTGCATGAAATATTGTATTAATATTGAAGGTTTTGTTGTTGCGTTCTCATGGACAATGGTAACAAATAGCATGGAAATTTTGACTGGTCAAACGGTTGAAGGTTGTTTCTCTGCACTGCCTCACTTTACATACCCTTCAAGTACTGTATAGTTAATTTCTTAATCTTTATTTATATGTATATATATTTTTTGTCCTAGTTTTTTTATATAGTTTTCCATTACAAAATCATTGTACATGCAACCCGTAATACTTGGCAATAAAGATGATTCTGATTCTGATTTATTTTCTACATTCATTTCTACAGGACAATGTTATTCTTTATTTTCTTGACAGACTGCTTTTTCTGTTTTGAGAAGTAAAAAAGCATGTAAAATTTAATTGTTTACCTTAGGAATCATTTACCTTCGTGAATTATCCAAAAGTACTACACTACCAAAACAGTAATGCAGCCACGATGTACCTCAAGATATTGTTCAGGTGTTTTATTTCACAACATAAGTGAATTTTTTTGCCCTTAAACGCTCTTGTGGGTAAAACAGAATTTTTTTTTTTGCATCTCATTTCAAGCTTCTGTTGCTGATTGCAGAACGTCACTTTACAACTAGTAACGAAGTTTTAAGCTATTGATTTGCAGCAGTGGCAGAGAGTAACGAACTTAATGTAATTTGTTACTGATCTTGAGTAGTTTTTCGTGTATCTGTACTTTAATGTAGTATTTCTATTCAGGGAGGCTTTTACTTTAACTTCACTACATTTCAAAGTCAAATATATTTTATTTTTACTCTTTTTTTCTGCAAAATCAGTCAGACTATTTTGAAGGTGATTGTGTGTATATGTAGATGAATTAAGTACTTTCTTGTACACAGAGCTATTTTGGAATTTTTTTTAAACCACCTAGTATAGTTCAGTGTCATAACATAACATTTTGAGAGTACCGTAATTGCCGCACCCACTGAATTTTAAAAATATTTTTATTTTTAACATAAATAAGCCACAGGTGTCTACACTAATGTACTTTACACAGGCTTTAACGAAAGACACGTTACACACGGTGTTATGTTGCGCTTCCTTTAAGAGCAGAGCGGTATTTTGGGAATAGCATGCCACTGCATTTTTCCGCTATTACTGCATGTGTGGAGATCGAGGAATATGTCCTTATTATTTTCTGATGCTCATTTCTAAGTTTCTTTGACTAACCCGTAACGCTGTTGCCAAGAAAAAATAGAAAAGCACGAGTTTTGGAAACCTGTCTGTGCTTATATGATTTCTGTTGCAACTGGAGTTAGCAAGCTCTCCCTTCACCCAGACTCAAAGCGCTACAACGGCTTGTATCTAAACAGTAGCCTACCAAGAAAGTCATTGTTTACTCTCTTCCTCCTTCCTTTCACAACTATTTCTCTCGGGAGTTTATCTTTTGAAATCGTCGTGCGTTTAAAAATCACCCGATGGAAGTTTTTTCTCCCGAAGCCGTGCAGCTCAGAACACAGGTGAAGTGCGTTTTTTCGTTTCCGTTCGGAAATTTCATTGGTCTAATGTTATGGGGTTCAGTTTTTTGGCTTGAAGTTTGTGAAACCGGGAAAAACCCGGGAAAAATTCATAAATTTGCCACTTCTTTGTTTAAGCCGCGGGGTTCAAAACGTGGGAAAAAAGTAGCAGCTTATAGTCCGAAAAACACGGTTTGTCTTTATTTATATAATTTAAATTGTTGACTAAATACTGTGGTATAGGAAGCAGCTTCGGCTTGTGCAGAATGTGCTCTTTCTGAAAAATAATACCCTGCTTTGAGTTATTTCTTATATAATACTGTATGCCTCAAGAAGCCTGAATCACAGAATTAACTTCTGTGACTTTTCTTTTATTTAAGTGAATCAAATTGCTAATTAATTAATGCTTGCTCCTGAATCTATTTGGAAACCAGTGGATCACACTGATTCATATTGATGTGCCGGAGATTTACAGAGATATACTTTACTAACTACAGATGAAAATAAACATGCACACATTAATCACTTTTTTGTGATTTTTCACTATTTTGTTTCTTTTAATTAAACTTTGAGATTTTTATTTAAGGGTCAACAA